>NC_090725.1:79794679-79814679 GCF_036898095.1 Palaemon carinicauda
AAAAAGACTATGTCCGCTTGGTCAACAAAAAAGCATTTGCTCCAACTTAGAAAACCTCCAAAAGTAAATCACAACGTGTGTCGAAGTCTGTACGATCAAAACACACCCTTCGAATAAACTGAGTGAAAGGGAACACAAAAAATGACTTGCATACTGATTCCAGAAATACTGTACAGATATTTGAATATCACCAACATGAAAAGGTGCATTTTCTCTTCAGCTATAAAAATTATTTCATTTGCTTCCCGACTTCCATGAACTGTATTTCAAAATTCGTAAATAGACATTACAAAATTTAATAGCATGGTTAATGCCTGTTCTTACGTTATACAAAATTTATATAAATGCCTATAGCTATGCTTAAAAATGAAGCAAATGTCACAAGGATTCTTTCAAAAATACTTTACAGGGAAATGAATTAACCTTTCTTACGGTTTTACTTTCAGGTTAAGTAATGCACTAAAGTGGACACAATCTTCTGTAATGCTGATAACATTATATATATATATATATATATATATATATATATATATATATATATATATATATATATATATATTTATATATATATTTATATATATATATGTATATATATATATATATATATATATATATATATAAATATATATATATATATATATATATATATATATATATATATATATATATATATAAATATATATATAAATATATATATATATATATATATATATATATATATATATATATATATATATACATATATATACATATAGATTATATATATATATATATATATATATATATATATATATATACATATATATATATATACAAAACTCATTACAATACAGATATATCAAGGCAGGTTAGGAAGGCACATAGCCGACCGACATTAATAAATCTAAGAAAGATAGGGGTATAGGGAGGATTGTAAGACACACAGTTCTCTAAACGGAAGTGTGGATAAATTAATTAATGACAAAGTCACCTTGGTAAATATGGAATATGGCCAAGAAAAGAAAGTCACATCAAAAAGACTAAATAATCCTTAAGAGATTTCAATCTCATTTTGTGCACAGTCACTCTTAAAAGTCTCTTGAAACGAATTTATGTATACAATTTTCTCGATAGCAACTTAAAAAATTATGAAAGACTTATTTATTAAAAGGTTCGTTCCATCGAGAATTGAGACGAGTTACAGTCACGTTAGAAAATCTCTGACAAGGAGCTTATGTAATCTTTACTTCTCCTTCCCTAGACAGGTGGAAGTACACAGTTATTCCTCCTGTGACGGGCCGAGAGAAGGTTGTGAACTCAAAGGCAGTGTGAAAGCAACTGAGTTCATTTATTATAGAACACCCTCCTTTATATACAAAACCGTAAGGCAACAGGAAATTACATGTTCGAGAAACAGACAATGTTACATAGGAGAAACGCAGACATGTTTATTCTGGTTCTTTTTAGTGCGAGGGAAGGGCGAAGATACAAGCATAATATATACAAAATGAATTATGTACGATCGTGTGACACACGGTTGGTACACTACTCAAATTACCCCATCCACTACGTATCTACACATTTATACCTTTCCATCTGTTCAGCGTAGAGAAGAGAAAGGAAGGGTTAGGTCACCCTTGCTTACAGTGAGACTTATAAAGTGACTGCACCTATAATTGCATACCACTAACATAAAGCATAAGTCCTCCACAAATTTTTTTGCGTGGCTGCGCATTGCTTTAGCCTATGTAACTTTATCAACAATAGTTTTAATCTCATGCAATTATCATCATGCTGCTCAATAAAAAGAAAAGTTGTTCTGGATTGACTTAATTTTCATAAGGGAGGACATAGTAGTAGTATTTAGAGTGCAGCCTAATTCTTCGATTATCATGTTAGTGTCAAATTCGTTAACAAAACAGTCTGAATCAATACTCTCGGCAGGTGCACTTTCAATAGACAGTAGTGCAATGTTACTCAATCTAGCACTGGTCATTGAATTTCTATTAAATGTTTCAATTCATTTTATTTTTGAAAACTACTCTCACAAGAAGCACTCAGACCCGGAATATCAAATGCAGACTTATAGGTATTTAACAATTACAGGAATTGTGTTTTTGATATGGGCTGCATTGACTCTTTCATGAGCAATTTCTTGACCTGAGGGATCTCGTGTTGCAGAATCCTTTCGTTGACGGATTATGCCTTTGCATATGTCTTCTAAGCTTTTTCAAGCAAGACTACCTCCCCTCCAGGACACAGTCCTGAAATACCACAAAAAAATTACAACTCCAAAATCAAACCACTGTTCTCTAGTCTTGGGTAGTGCCATAGCCTCTGTACCATGGTCTTCCACTGTCTTGGGTCAGAGTTCTCTTGCTTGAGGGTACACTCAGGCACTCTATTCTATCTGATTTCTCTTCCTCTTGTTTTGTTAAAGTTTTTATAGTTTACATAGGAAATATTTATTCTAATGTTACACTTCTTAAAATAGTTTATTTTCCATTGTATCCTTTCCTCACTGGGCTATTTTCCCTGTTGGGGCCCCTGGGCTTATAGCATTCTGCTTTTCCAACTAGGGTTGTAGCCTAGCAAGTAATAATAATAATAATAATCTGAATTTTTGGAGAAGAATCAAATAGATATATATTGATATATATTGATATATATATATATATATATATATATATATATATAATATTAAAAACAGAATATGCAAAAAAAACTGGGGGAAGCAAACCAGGACCTCCCTAGAATCGCCACTGAATACAACACAAAGCAGCAGCAAGCACTGTTTACGTGTTCTGCTCTTCAAAATAGAACTGTTCCCTACATTTCATGACCATAGATGATTTCAGAGCTTCATTTAAATGTTTGCTTAAATATGTGCTATACAAGTCTTAGGTAATGAAAAAGAAAATGATCTTCAAGGTTAAGCAACACTGAAATTTATATCAAAATTTTATTACTACATGGTTAAATAACATATTTCACTATAGAAAACTTTGTCTTGCCAAAGCATAGTGGAAAGAATTTTTCTCTTTAAATAATAACTCAACTGGGTTAAGTAAAATGCAAAACTAGAAAAGCAATTCAATAATCGAATTTAAATGATTTCTAGTCCAACTCACACACCATTTCGTTTATAGGTTTCACAACCATAATAAACTTTAGTTACAGACATAGTAAAATCTATTTTTTTACTGGACATGCTCATATAAAAGTAAAAATCGAGTGATAGAACATTAGCAAGGCATTAGGAACAACAAAAAGAGTAAAGATTAAGAAGTTGTGGAAGGATCTTCCTAATCGGGTAGTTGAATCAGTAGAACTTCAAAAGTTCAAAGTTGGAGCAAATGCTTTTTTGTTGACCAGGCGGACATGAGTCTTTTTATAGTTTATATATGACATTTTTGTTTTTGACGTTGTTAATAGTTTATATATGACATATCTGTTTTGACGTTGTTGCCTTTTTTAGAATGATTTATTGTTAATTTGTTCTCTTCATTTATTTATTTCCTTTGTTCACTGGGCTATTTTTCCCTATTGGGGCCCTTGGGCTTATAGCATCCTGCTTTTCCAACTAGGGTTGTAGCTTGGATAGTAATGATAATAATAACGGAGATAAATACCGCATGCAACAAGTTATTATTCAAACACACAAATCTATATTACTCTAGCAGAAGATTCTTCTTGAGGATTTCTTACGCATGCTATATAACTAAATGAAAAATCATCATCATCTCTTCTTACACCTATTGATGCAAAGGACCTCGGTTAAATTTCGCCAGTCATCTCTATCTTGCGCTTTTAAATCAATACTTCTCCATCCATCATCTACTTCACGTTTCATAAGTCTTCAGCCATGTAGGCCTGGGACTTCCAACTCTTCTAGTGCCTTATGGAGCCCAGTTGAAAGTTTGGTGAACTAATCTCTCTTGGGGAGTGCGAAGACCATCCCCAAACAATCTCCATTTACCCTTCACCATGATCTCATCCACATAAGACTCTCAGTAATCTCTCATAGTTTCATTTCTAATTCTGCCCTGCCATTTAACTCCCAATGTTCTTATGAGGATTTTGTTCACAAATATAGAAAACCAACTGTTGGATATTGTGCCACTGTCATACCATGACTCATGTCCATACATGAACACCAATCTCACTAAACTAATATATAGCCTGATTTTTATATGTAATTTAAGGCGATTTGATTTCCAAATTTTACTTAACCTAGCTATTGCCTGATTTCCTGTAATTCGATCTTTCATTAACTCCAATTCCAAAGATCCTGTATTAGAGATCATAGTTCCTAAATTTTTAAATGCTTCCACCTCATTAATACTTTCTCCTTCCAGTTATTTTTCATCTTATATTGCATTTTCCGTTCTCATCATTTCTGTCTTTCTTCTATTTATCTTGAGCCTAACCTCATGTGATATTTCATGTATTCTAGTAAGCAGGCTTTGCAAGTCCTGTGGTGTTCTACTAATAAGGACAACGTCCTCAGCATACTCCAGGTCAGCTAATTTCTTGTTACTAATCCAGTCCAATCCTTCTCCACCATCCCCAACTGTTCTAGGGATTGCAAAATCCGTGAGGAGGATAAACTATATAGGTGACAACACATTCCCTTGGAATACTGGAAATATATTTGACAGGACTCCACTAACGTTAACTTTGCATTTGCTATGCTCATGAACTGACTTGAACAAATTTGCATATTTAAGAGGAACTCCATAATAACGCAGGACTCTCCCCAAAATTAGCCAGTGAACACTATCAAAGGCTTTTTCATAGTCTACAAATGCCATCAAAAGGGGATTTCTATATTCTACACTTTGCTCCACAAGTCTTAAAATGGAAATTTGGTCAGTACACCTTCTAGCTTTTCTAAATCCTGTTTTTCCTCTCTCAGCTTTTCATCGATCTTTCTCTGTAGTCTCTTTAGAATGAGCATACTATATATTTTCATGACAACTGACGTAAGTGTGATGCCTCAGTAATTATTGCAATCAGCCAGGTTTCCTTTTTTTTTTTTTTTTTTTTTTTTTTTTTTTTTCACCAACAAATAAAATATACTTTTAACTTTTTCAGGAACATCTTCATACCCATATACCTCTCCAACACCTACCATACCATATTCTACTACTCCATACCCCACTACATCTTATACTTCCACAACATCACAATATCTTTCATCAACTGCAACTTCACACCCTCCTACGCCATGTGACTACCCCTATGAGAGCCTGGGAAATAGGTGTATTTTTGTGGATCCTGTCCTTCAGGCCACATGGGATGAGGCTCGTTACATGTGTGGCAGAGCGGGTGGTGGAGACCTCGTCATTCTAGACTCTTTGGATTTCTACAGAGAACTAATCCAGTACATCAATGATAAGGGTAAATCTGCTTTCTATGGTGTTTACCTACAGGTCAAAATAAAAACTACGAAGCATTTTTCACAAAATAAAGTTTTTGATAAAGAAAAAAAAAACATATCGTCACCCTCATAAACTAACTGCCTAAGTCATTTTCTCCACTTGTTAGGAAATCCAAAAAAAAACCTTCTCATTTCCTAATTCTTTATATCATTGTGTTGAGCTTCAATTATCAAATTCTAATTCACAAATTCTTCTGTTAAGAATTTGTGAATTGAAACTCAAGACAATGATATAAAGAATTAGGAAATGAGAAGGTTTTTTTCTTTATTTCCCAACAAGTGGAGAAAATGACTTAGGCAGTTAGTTTATGAGGGTGACTATATGGCATTATGCTTCTGACTGACAATCTGCAATAAAATGCGCATATTTTGAAATGGCTTAAATCAAGTCCAACTAAAAAAATTTCCTAACATTAACTTTATTATTTGTTTACTCATGGCAAGGGCTAACTCGACACAGCTACTGGGTAGGAGGCAGAGGAATACCCGACGCGAGCAAGTGGGAATGGTCAAGTGGGTCTGATGTACGAATGGGTACACCACTTTGGGCAATCACGAACAATAATTTAAATTCAAGCATCTATGAGCAAGTAAGTCATTCAAACTTGATTCCATCTTTCCACAAACAGACATTATCTTTACTGAAGAAAGAAAATTAATTAAAAAAATTCCATCTTTCCACAAAAAGACATTATCTTTACTGAAGAAAGAAAATTAATAAAAAAAAATTCCATCTTTCCACAAACAGACATTATCTTTACTGAGGAAAGAAAATTAATAAAAAAAATTCCATCTTTCCACAAACAGACATTATCTTTACTGAAGAAAGAAAATTAATAAAAAAAATTCCATCTTTCCACAAACAGACATTATCTTTACTGAGGAAAGAAAATTAATAAAAAAAAAAATTCCATCTTTCCACAAATAGACATTATCTTTACTGAAGAAAGAAAATTAATAAAAAAAAATCGAATTAATTTTTAAGACCACTTTGGTATTATCTACACTTCCTAGAGTCTAGACCAGTGGTTCCCAACCTTTTTTTCTGTCATTTCCCCCCTGCACCCAGTTCAACCATCCAGATTTCCCCCTTCAAGCCCCGCCCAGCCCTCATGCCCACTCGCCTGCCTCAGAAATGGGCATGATACTCTAATTCTCCCCTTGAATATCATGTCAGTGAGAAATGATATGATCATATCACAATTGAATGGCTAACAACAAATTGCCGCACGTATTATGAGGACATTTTCCGCTTGTTTTAGTTAGTAGGTAGTGTAATTATTTCCCCCTTGGAAGCTTCAAATTTCCCCCCAGGGGGATATTTCCCCCAGGTTGGGAACCACTGTCCTAGACCATGTCGCTGTTTAACCCAATCAACCGACGTGTTTCTCGTCATAAGCAATATGTGTTGACACTATGGACACATTTTTCTTATTTTACACAGAATTGCTATCCATCTGTTAACCGAACTCTTACTTTTAACTGAAATCTCACTTTTCGAGGTGAAGGGTTTAAATAGCCTTTTTCCTGCTGTTATCTCAAAACAGAACAGTTAGGAACGGAAACTATACCTATAGTCCATTTCTTTTAGCGATGCATATTTGCACCGACTCGCAGCGGTGCCCTTTTAGCTCGGAAAAGTTTCCGGATCGCTGATTGGTTGGACAAGATAATTCTAACCAATCAGCGACCAGGAAACTTTTGCGAGCTAAAAGGGCACCGTTGCGAATCGGTGCAAATATGACTCGCTAAAAGAAATGGACTTTAGTCTGTCACGAGAGGAAACAAAATATTTAAAAGTATCAGTTGATCCTAATTTCTTCGGTTTCCCATACCAGGTCTCTGATTGAATACCGATTACAGATCAAACAGAAACAAATAAGTTAATCGCCTAACTCAGTCTTACCGCACCTCTCTCTCTCTCTCTCTCTCTCTCTCTCTCTCTCTCTCTCTCTCTCTCTCTCTCTCTCTCTCTCTCTCTCTCTCTCTCTCTCTCTCGAATATTTTCATAAAAACTTGTTTCTGTAAAAATTATCATTCGTAGACATGTGCCCCTTTTTTTCACGTGAATATCTGTGCTCATGGACGTGTAAAACGGCTTACAAGAATATAATGCAATGTCTAGAAGGAAAATTATCATTTTAAAAAGCTCTATCTAGAAGGAAAATTATCATTTTAAAAAGCTCTATCTAGAGGGAAAATTATCATTTTAAAAAGCTCTATCTAGAAGGAAAACTATCATTTTAAAAAGCTCTATCTAGAAGGAAAATTATCATTTTAAAAAGCTCTATCTAAAAGGAAAATTTTCATTTTAAAAAGCTCTATCTAGAAGGAAAATTATCATTTTAAAAAGCTCTATCTAGAAGGAAAATTATCATTTTAAAAAGCTCTATCTAGAAGGAAAATTATCATTTTAAAAAGCTCTATCTAGAAGGAAAATTATCATTCTAAAAAGCTCTAAAGCTCCAAAAGCCTATCCAGCTACCATCCAAATATTATGTTCCATAATCTAACATATATGATTAGGCCTATGCAGCCTTATAGTGTAGACTGAAGACAGATATCAACAGAAAAAAAAAAATCAGTATCGTATAGTTGAACACAGGAATCCCTGTAGCACCCTTACTGCGCAGCGAGTTCTTATCTTTACCAATCGCTATCCTGTTTTTCCCCTATACTATCTGTTTGGTTACTCGCTGCGCAATAGGGGGTGTGACAGGGTGGACTTCCTCAGATTGAGGTGTGTCAGGAATTTCTAAGTCCGACTGTACATCTGCTAATAGGCAAGATTGTTTTAAGCACCCAATCTGCTCCTGGTGGCCACCTAATACCTTCATTTATGTCATTCTCTTTTCCCAGCAGTTCAGGGTTGCCAGGTTGGCCTTTTTCTGGCCACAAAACTCCAAATTTGTCCTTTTCCGTGCTAGATACCTAAATTTGGCCTTTTTGAAATTGGTTAGCATGGAATGCTATATTTTCGGCCTTTTTCTGCAATTAGGTTGGCCTTTTAAAGTTGCAGTTGATCAGACGTTGGCCTTTTCTCATTTGAAAAACCTTGCAACCCTGCCCAGCACATTATTGAAATTGTTAAAAATCCTATTCTCTCTCTCTCTCTCTCTCTCTCTCTCTCTCTCTCTCTCTCTCTCTCTCTCTCTCTCTCTCTCTCTCATATATATATATGTGTATATATATATACATATATATATATATATATATATATATATATATATATATATATATACACATATATATATATATATATATATATATATATATATAAAATATTCACTTGCATGAAGGCGGAATAGTGCATTGTAAACACTTGATGAAGACGGTCATGACCAAGAGAATTAAAGGGAGGAGGTTATAGCAATCTTCGTCCATAATCAATATAGCTTACTGTGTCCTGAGTTTAATAGGCTCTGATTGTGGATGACTGGGAACTGAGTTACAGCATAAAGAGTAATGCCACCTCTTATGCATGACTCCATGCAGGGATGATGACTTCCCCTTAACCTCGTACTATTTTAGTGTATGTGTGAATAAGTACTGAATATTTTCTGTAACTCCTCTTGGAAGATATGCCAGGCTGACACTTGCATGACTTTTAGCCACGAATTTGTCGTGGCAAGTCGTGACATTTTGTGGCACGAACTGAGGAAAAAAAAAAAAAAAAAAAAAAAAAAACTCAGAATCACAGCTCACCTGTCCACATTGACACGAACTGGCACGACGAGTTCACGACGAGTTCATGCATAGTTTTAGCATAGTTCACGCCGCGTTCACGAAATTTTGTCGTGACCAAAATTTTGAACATTTCAAAATTCTCGTCACGACAGGCCACGATGCCACGACAGGTTCACGACGAGTTCACTCCAGTTCACGACGAGTTCACGCCAGTTCACGACTCGAGTCGTGACAATGCGTGCCACAAATTCGTGCAAGTGTCAGGGTACCTTTAGTTTTCTTCCTTTACCTCATCCCCAGAAACCTAAAACAAATACCTAGTTAAGTACAATAAGGAAACCCAGACATCACGACAATCAAATCCAAGATTGTCTCATTTCAATCACTGTTTGGTAAGACAAAACTTGGCTAAATTCTGGTTTGAAATAAGAAATGTAAAAATTATTTTCTGAGAAAGAAAATCAATGATGAACTTCTACTGGATATCTAACCATCAACAACAGCATACCTATGATAGTTTGAAAAATATTACTGACAATAATTTACGATTAAAAAATACCTGACATTCTAAACATCTTAACAGTAACCATCAAATTCCCGTAAAATTAAGAATTATACTTATATATGCTTCCGACCTAAAAAGTATATTGAAAGGAAAAACAAAACATTCATCCAAGCTCCATCGCAAAAGAGAAAATGAACTATCAATTATTACTAAAACCGAGAATATGTTCAATGAGAAACCTCCTGATGTTTTACTGTTCCAAAATGTCAAAAATAATTTGGGTTGTGACACACCCGGATAATCAAACAGCAAAACAAGAACACTGGTCACTACTGTACACGTATTATTATTATTATTATTATTATTATTATTATTATTATTATCATTATTATTAAATGCTAAGCTACAACCCTAGTTAGAAAAGCAGGATGCTATAAGCCCAGGGGCCCCAACAGGGACAAATAGCCCAGTGAGGAAAGGAAACAAGGAAAAATAAAATATTTTAGCAGTTAAAACATTGAAATAAATATTTCCTATATAAACTATAAAAACTTTAACAAAACAAGAAGAAGAGAAACTAGATAGAACAGTGTGCCCGAGTGTACCCTCAAGCAAGAGAACTCTAACCCAAGATAGTGGAAGACTATGGTACAGAGTCTATGGCACTACCCAAGACTAGAGAACAGTGGTTTGATTTTGGAGTATACTTCTCCTAGAAGAGCTGCTTACCATAGCTCAAGTCTCTCTTCTACCCTTACCAAGAGGAAAGTAGCCACTGAACAACTACAGTGCAGTAGTTAGGCCTCTTAAAGATTATCCATTATAAAAAGAAAATCTCACATAGATAAATTTAGAACTGAAAAGACGCAAATGATGGTAAAATCATTTATCAACGTTTCATTCAACAAAAATATGTTAAATCAATAGCTGTGCAGATTTAAATTCAAGATAAAGATTAAACAAAAGGAGATACATATCGTTTAGGAACGAAATTTTGCTAAGAATTTACATCACACAATAACAAAAGTTATATATATATATATATATATATATATATATATATATATATATATATATATATATATATATATATATATACTGTATATATTATATATATATATATTATATTATATATATTATATACATATATATATATATACTTATATATACATACATATATATATATATACATACATATATATATATATATATATATATATATATATATATATATATATATATACTTATATATACATACATATATATACATTTTACATTATATATATATATATACTGTATATATTATATATATATATATTATATTATATATATTATATACATATACATATATATATATATATATATATATATATATATATATATATATATATATATATACTTATATATACATACATATATATATATATATATATATATATATATATATATATACACACACATATATATATATATATATATATATATATATATATATATATATATATATATATATATAAAACTCAATCAAACTTTATGAAAGGCAAAGTGGCGTTTAAATATTGAACTTTACAATAAAGGTACCGCCTGACACTGGATGCAGTTTCATCTGTAACAGTTAGGCTAACCGTATACATCGTCAGTGATTCGACAGGTACAAGGAGGAACAATATCAAGCTTCAATTTTATAAAAAAAAAAACTAATTCCAATGAGACATGTCACATTTAAGAATCAATGTTTTTTCCAATTTAAGTTTCACACTCGACTCGAGCTTGCACTTGCCAATATCACCTGTTGACCGAAAAGAGAGTGCTGATTCAATTTTGGAGAAACGTGATCCAAGATAATGTTTCTTACGGCATTTCAACATTCTAACATCCAGCAACCCCTTAACAGGCACTATTAAAAAAGACATTAATAAATTCTATTGTATTTTACCCTAAATAATCAATTATAATTCCTTACAATATACAATCTTGTGCCCTCTGTTGTACAGCAAATTAAATTACTATTTTTGAGAGTATTTGTTTTGATTGATTGTTTTAAAGTAACCAATAGTGAATAACACGATGTTCTTCATAGACAAATATAGCGGTTGGTTTCTCATTCCAGGAGCCAGTAGACTTCGATAAATCCTTAGAAAACTGTGCTTATCTGGACTTGCAGCGATATCATTACATGGACGATGATGACTGCAATGCCATAAAAGCTACTATTTGCCAAATGCCAACCTGGCAAGGGCCACGTCAGGATGCATGGGAAATCATGCAAGATGAATCACCCAATGCAGAAAAAGTTCCAAAAGTCTTGCTGCTCCTTGAAGATCGTCTTCAGGATAAGCGAATTCAAGTTGAAGAACCCCATGCAGAAAAGGTTCCAAAAGTCCTCCCTGAAGATCGTCTTCAGGATAAGCGAATTCAAGTTGAAGACGTTCTGGGAGATTCGCCTCAAGGAAAACCAAGTAATCTTCCAGTATCTCCTGCAAAAGTCCTCCCTGAAGATCATCTTCACGATAAGCGAATTCAAGTTGAAGACGTTCTGGGAGATTCGCCTCAAGGAAAACCAAGTGACCTTCCAGTATCTCCTGACAAATCGATTCCTGGTGATTCGAGGCAGGTCGTAACGGATCGTGGAAACTCGCTCGAAAATAAGACTGCTACTCAACTTTCGTGTAATTACCCATACGACCCAGTTGGGGGTCGTTGCGTCATGGTTGACCCAGTGCTGAAAGCCACGTGGGACGAGGCTCGATATATATGTGGAAAAGCCGGAGGAGGAGATCTGGTTGTTCTTGATTCGATGGAATTCTATGGAAAGCTTCTCGACTTCATAAAAGAAACTGGTAAGCACGCCCACGTGAGAGAGAGAGAGAGAGAGAGAGAGAGAGAGAGAGAGAGAGAGAGAGAGAGAGAGAGAGAGAGAATTAATGTAAATAGACTATGGCTCGAGAGCATATTTTCTTCAAAATAAATTGAAGCTTTACTCATAATTTTGGCAATGAATATTCCTCGTCTGGCCCCCCCCCCCCCCAAAAAAAATATTTTTTTTTTTTTTTTTGGGGGGGGGGGCCATGGTTCCTATCATGGGAATCCCTAATATACTACCGTACGCTATTGACGTTCGCTTAGAGAGGTTGGAGTAAACAGATATCAATAACAAAGCATCATTATCAATATAGGTTTGGAGTTCCGCGACTACTGGATAGGGGGAAGAGGCTCAGAGTCCAGCGGCACGTGGCAATGGATGAGCGGATCTACAATAATAGAAGGCACTCCTCTTTGGGCAGTTCAAGGCTTGGAGGACGATGGCTACAAACAGGTATGAGCTTACTTCAAACTTTGTGAGATATCTCTAGAGAAAATATAATACAATTTTTGTGGATCATACTCAGCTGTTACCGTTAAAATTGTTTGAATTGTTATAAAAAATTTATATTTTCAATTCTTCCTACAATGAAGTATTTGTCAACTGCCAATTCACATAAAATTCCGTAATTACTTATAAAAGGAACAATCTTAATCTTAAGTAAGTTAACTTTAAAATAGTTTATTCTTTAAGAACAGTGTTAACATCTCCATCACAGGAGTATAGCTGGTTTGGTCGGATGACCATTCCGTATGACATCTTAAAGTGAACTGATACAAATATCTAATTTCATGCTAAAATTGTGAACGACATGTTCATAAAACATTTGCGATTACCAAAAGTAGAAAAGATATAGATCAGAAATCCCAGGCCATAGAAGATAGGAAAGCACAGAACGAGTGGCATAATGGCTAGGTGTCACAGATAGCTACCCATACCTGGTATGTCATTGCTGCTGTCCCCTAGTTAACGAAGCTCATCTATCAATTAAGGGGCATTTCTTCCCCCTGATGGGGTTGCAACTCCTGTACTCCATTAGACTTTCCTCTCTCTTGATACCAAATATAATATATAATGCAGCATTGTCAAAACAAATCTTTTAAATTGCTACAGACATAATAATAAGTTTTTTTTTCTAATTTACCAGATAAAATCCATTAGATAAATGCCATTACTTTCTGTTGTTACTGCTTGTTATAAAAAAGGCTTAAACATCGTACACTTTTCTTTGCTAACTAAACCAATCTCTGAACGATTAATAAAATACTGTACATTTTCTGACACCTTACCGGCGAGATCCATTAAAATGTGGACTAATCACCGAGCTCTGCAAAATTATAAACAACTTAATTGAAGAAAGAATTGAGCTTCCCTTTCTGGGAATTTCGTTTAAAATCTATGAAGGGCTTAGTTAAAAAAAAAAATAGCATCACTTTAAACAACAATATGAACATTTTTATAAGAAAATCTTTATCGAATATTTTCTTATACCAAGAATAAAAAACTTTTGGTACTAAAAATCCTTAGGTTTTTTTTTTTTTTTTTTTTTTTTGTATTGAGACAATTAAAAAAATTATCCACTCAAATGCAACAAAAATCAGGTTAGATTATTTTTATTAGATGCTAGGAAAATTGTATAATTCGACATGATTTCATTGGACAACCTTATTAGATACTAGGTGTAACCTACTCGTTAGAAACAATCTTTTATACTCTTAATTCAAAGCTCAATTATCAATTATAAATTATTTTCCATGTGCAAAGTTGGTGTTTTTTTTTTTAAATACATATCCCTCATATTTCAAGTACTGTATTGCCATAGGTATAATTCCCTTTTTCCGTATCACAATGTTAAACTGATGGATAACGCGTTTATAACTTCGTAAATGAAAAGATCCAATTTCACAATATACAGAATAGCCACCCCATGCTTACGACAAACTCTTAAGCCACTGTACCATGGTCTTCCACTGTCTTGGGTTAGAGTTCTCTTGCTTGAGGGTACACTCGGGCACACTGTTCTATCTTATATCTTAATTCTCTTCCACTTGTTTTGTTAAAGTTTTTATAGTTTGTAAAGTGATATTTATTTTAATATTGTTGCTCTTCTTAAAATATTTTATTTTTCCTTGTTTCCTTTCCTCACTGAGCTATTTTCCCTGTTGGAGCCCCTGGGCTTATAGCATCCTGCTTTTCCAACTAGGGTTGTAGCTTAGCAAGTAATAATAATAATAATAATAATAATAATAATAAGATGCTAACCACATTAGCTCTCATAATTCATATCTTACCATTTGCATTAAGCGAGAATATCTGAAAGTAATATACCAAGTAATATATTAGGCAGGCAGTTAATTCTAATAGCCAGGCCTTCTCCATCATGAGGCTCAATACTACGCAGTACTCTAGAAGTTTTATTCCAGCTGTTACCAAGTTGTGGAATGATCTTCCTAATCGGGTAGTTGAATCAGTAGAACTTCAAAAGTTCAAAGTTGGAGCAAAAGCTTTTTTTTTGTTGACCAGGCGGACACGAGTCTTTTTATAGTTTATTTATGACATATTTGTTTTTGATGTTGTTAATAGTTTATATATGACATGTCTGTTTTGACGTTGTTACTGTTTTTAGAATGATTTATTGTTAATTTGTTCTCTTCATTTATTTATTTCCTTATTTCCTTTCCTCCCTGGGCTATTTTTCCCTGTTGGAGCCCCTGGGCTTATAGCATCTTGCTTTTCCAACTAGGGTTGTAGCTTGGATAATAATAATAATAATAATAATAATAATAATAATAATAATAATAATAATAATAATACCAATCTTCCCAGGAACCGACAAATTTCGAAGAATCCTTGTCCAATTGCGGCTACTTAGACCAGGAACGTTACCTCTACATGGATGATGCAAACTGTCAAGAGCTAAAGGCAGTTATTTGCCAAATCCCAACATGGATTTAAAGAAATCAGCATGGAAAGAGCTAAAGAACTTCACAAAATTGACAGAGACAAACAAAACTGAAGGATACCCCTTCAGACACCAGACTGAAGGAGAAAGAAATAATATAAAACTGAATAACAGGATCGAACTGAATTAGATTAAGGCAGTGGCGTCAAATTCACGAAATTCATGCAACATGAAACTATATTCAATCAAGTTTTTCAAAAAGTTTTACCATGAGTTTACCCTGAATGTATAATTCTTTTATCATAAAAGTTTTCCCATTACATTTTAATACCAAGATAAAAAAAGGATTGTACCAAATGAAAATGGAGCATAGTGTTTTCAAGAGGATTACCAAATGGACTGTATGAAGAAGAATCCCCTTTAATTTCTATAAATTAACCTACTCCACAATGAAGAGTCCCCTTGAGGCACCTCTACTTACGCAGAAGAAGGATTCCCTTCTCTGATAAGATATTTTTAAATTAGGAACTTATACCTTGTATCTGTTTAAGGCCACAGAAGCAGACGGTTTTGAAATATAAACAAAATTTAATATAAAATATTTTCCCTACCCTATGCAGAGAAAAAAATTCTTGACGATAAGATATATGTAGCTATTATATATGTATTTAAACTTGTCCTTACTGTCATGTTTACTCGTTGATCTGTGGAAATTGAAATGTAAAGTAGGGAGGGACAATTGCATGGGTTATCGGAGTAAGTGCGAATAACAAAGCATGTATAATATAGTGAAGATTTAGAGTAGAGAACAACTAACATCGATTAGGCTATTTGACTGTGGTGGAATCCTTCGGTCTTAAAGGATGTGACATTAACCTGGAAACCAAAGTCCAATTGATTTTAGACCTATAAAGTATTTTTTTTTTTTTGCAATTATTTCTGTATTATTGTTTTTATTTGAAAAAATGAAAAAAGGATATTCATATTCTCACAAGTCCTCTACATTTTAAATGAAATTACTTATTGCTGGTGGTTGGTTATTCTGTTGATAGGAAGAAAGTCAATTGAACCCTTTCAATAAAATAATAGTAGAGGTTTACGAATATATAACTGAGTGATCCTTATGGACAATAGATACCAGGCTGTCCATTTTTGGGCTCAAGCCATGTCGTCTTGATGGAAGGTTCCTATAGGTAGCTTTCTAAGAGATATTTGGCTACAGTGATATTCCCAGAGAATTGACCTTTAAGGCTCCAGAATTCTAACTCCTGGCGTGAATATCCTTAAAATTTCTCTTAAGGATATCGCATAATATCAGGGGACGTATATCTTGATATGGCACAGAGCAATCTTCACCCCGAATAGCGTTTTCGTTTTGAGGGGGAAGAGTGACGAAAAACAGAAGGGGAGCCGTTATCAAGGTTACCCTTCCTCCGGTTTTGCACAGTGGTTTTCCCTGTTGATCTAACGTTTTTTATCGCTTTTGTGAGGATTTAATGTGCAATCT
Source organism: Palaemon carinicauda (assembly GCF_036898095.1). Taxonomy (NCBI): domain Eukaryota; kingdom Metazoa; phylum Arthropoda; class Malacostraca; order Decapoda; family Palaemonidae; genus Palaemon; species Palaemon carinicauda. The sequence goes on from NC_090725.1 coordinate 79,811,566, forward strand.
CCATCTTCTTTTGCCTCTGGAAAGTTGAGTATTTATTCTTTACAGTGTATAATTTTTAGCTCCTGCTTCACAGTGAAATTAGAGTAATTTATTGTGTTAAGGGGCTGCCTCTCTTTAGGTGGGCATACACTGGTCAGTGGGGTTAGATAGTCTCTCCCAGCGACAACTCCAATGCCTGGCGTCACCAATTATACCCGCAAATATGGGTGACTTAAAACCGGATCACTGAAGCCAAACTCTTAACAGACTAAGTCTGCACCCAATGGGGTCTGACAGATGGTGATGGCTTCTAAATTTGTACAGGTTAAGATGGCATGTCGTCTTTTCCAAACAGCGCCAAATCCAAAGAAGCCAAACTATAATCAATCAAGCCAAAGTCGTCAACATGTTCATGCCCAAGAGGAAGAGATGGGAGAATAAAAGAAATAACCAAAAGGAAAAGAGAAAGCGCTGACTAATTTAGTTGGATCAACAATTGGGCACCAAGAACCAGTGGGAACACAGTTCCCACTGTTCATCAGAGCCCAGCTGCTAATACCTAAGCCCCCGTCCACGTCAAGGCTTCAGCATCTGGGGGGTTGCTGTTTTGAACCAGCCATCATACTTTGAGCTGTGCTTTTTATTAAATCTTTTAAAAAAGAATTTTTCAGTGGTGCTCAATGCTATCCCTAACAGATTTAAAAAAAACATTTGGTGATGAGCAGTTGAGTAATTCGGCAATAGTTAAGAATTCTTCAGGATAGTATATGGCAATAAAGGATCCTGTCCATACACTTAAAGGAAAGGTGGGCTTCTTAGCGCTGGGCTGCGTAGTGGTTCTTCTGGCCCTAGAGATTGTGCTGGGCCTGGTGGTTGTGCTGGGCTCCCTAGTGATAGTGCTGGGCCTGGAGGTTGTGCTGGCCATGGTGGTTGTCCTGGGCTGCCTGGTGGTTCTGTTGAGCCTGGTTGTTGTGATGGGCTGCATAGTGATTCTGCTTGGCCTGGAGGTTGAGCTGGGCCTGGTAGTTGTGCTGGGCTACCTAGTGGTTCTGCTGAGCCTGGTGGTTGTACTGTGCTGCCTAGTGGTTGGGCTATACCTGGAGGTTGTGCTAAGCCTGGTAGTTGTGTTTTTGCCTAGTGTTTCTGCTGGGCTTGGAGATTGCGCAGAGTTGCCTAGTGGTTTTGCTCGGCCTGGAGGTTGTGCTGGGCCTAGCAGTTGTGCTGGCCCAGACATTTGTGCTTCATCTGGCGGTTGTACTGGACCTGGCATTTGTATTGAGCCTACATTAGCATTTCTTGTTCTTGCAACTTACTTGGGATAAAAAAGATTTTGCATATATATATATATATAATATATATATATATATATATATATATATATATATATATATATATATATATATATATATATAATATATATATATATATATATATATATATATATATATATATATATAAAACATTAAAACATTAAAATATAATAATTACAAATGGAGCGAAGGAGTAACATTGACCAATTATCCTCCTGGCTAGTACAGTGCTAAGGCATTTGCCTATCATTTGCATAACAGAAAAATAATCTCAGCCTGGGACTGTGAGTTAAGCTGTTTACTGGGATAACACCAATTTGCTTGGGCACCATAATGAGGGGTTGGCTTGCCCAACTAATGTTCTGGTGGGGGTATCTATTCTGATGATACTGGAACTGAAAACAGACATCTTTACCTCTACCTATATGGATTTCTGAGACAGTGAAAGCTTGTTAACTTTGTAACGAGTACAAGATTGTGCTAAAGTGTATTACACAAAGTGTCTAAAGTTTATTACACAAAGTGTCTAAATTTATCAAAGTATCATGAAGCACTATTTGTAAAGAATACAGATATTTGTCCCTTTAACTCTTTATTTCACCTCCATGGCCCAAAGAACTTATTTGTTTATCAAATAGTAATCTTCATAAATTTATATATGATAATTATGTTATATTTATTTAAAGAGAAATTATACATCATTGTTTACATGGGCATTGGGTATGTGTTCGAATGATGGATATTCAAAGGAAAAGTAATACCATGAAAACCTTTATTTCATATACCATATACCTTTTGCAAAAAACCTGCTCCCCCAAACCACCAATGATGTCTGATGCGTCCTAAGGAGCTCATACCCCTATTAAAAACCACTGACCTAATTAATCAACTATTACTTGGTGCGGTGACTTGTGACTCGTCTTCATAGGTAAACAAATATTGAAACGTTCGGGATTTGAGGATAAACATTACAAAAATAAACTAATCTTTCTTTTTCATAAATAAATTGATATCTAAATAAATAATAAATAAATATTCAAATGATTTTATAATTACTTATATAGATTTTCTAGAGATTTTAAAATAAAATATTAGGACTGTCTTAAAGTGGTAACAATTACATTTTCTTAGTAGCTTTAACCGTATGCTGGCTTGCTCCCCTACCCTGTTGAATGCCAATGGCGAAATACCTTATCATATCATTTACTGAATTACGAAGGGCATTTTTATGTGCTGATTTTTTTTTTTTTTTTTGGGGGGGAGGGGGGGGGGTTTGTATGGTCTTTGTAGGAACGTGATGTTTAACACAGATATTTCTTATTTTAAGAGGGGACAGAGTATACTGTGTTCCCACCCCCGTCACCCCGTAGGTTATACCCCTGTGTACATTATATCTTAAGTATTTCAATATCATTTTCTAATTTCCTTATAAATAAATATCTCGTCTCATTAATTAACAAAATGTATTGATTATTAATTGACAAACAATTTTGGCTAAATCATTTTCAGGCAGACATTTCTTTATTTCTTAAATAGAACTAAAAATGCATAAAAGTATCACTCTAAATGCGTCTAATAATAATAGACATTTGGTTACATAATTTTTGTTGGTCTATTATATCATATGCTTTGCTTAAAATATTATTCACGTTTTAATCCCGCCTTTGATATTTATCATATTTCGATCGTCCATACTTTATTCCTACAAATCCCCAGAATTTTGGTTATACATTTGCAGTTTGTTTAAAGGAAAAAAAAAAAAAAAAAAAAAAAAAAAAAAAAAAAAAAAAAAAAAACCTGTCTTATTCTTTAACCTTTGGCGTTC
>NC_090725.1:79819679-79822179 GCF_036898095.1 Palaemon carinicauda
GGATTAATTGTTCATTTTGGAGTTGACATTACGAAGGAGCAGATCATAATTGTGGATGCACCATCATGACTTACAGGAATAACATCTTTCCATTAAAATATTGCAGAAAAAAATCGATGAACAATAACTACTGTAGATCAGTCAGAGCTGCTATTGTTGGAGAACTGATCAACAAGGCAGGAAACCAACATACTGAAGAAACTCACAAAGAGCTCAGGAAAAGCAGAGTTGAGTGAGGTCATGGTGATTTACAGAAACTGATTGATGGAATATAGACAACATCAAATCCATTTACTGGAGGAGAGCACAAGCCACAGGAAAAGTGTCCTCCAAAGCGTAAAAGATGACCTCCTGAACTTTCAGCAGACAAAGCTCATTCCCTCTGTGATGATTTCAAGCAAGGTTGCTTTGCTGACCCTGCAAGTTTTGAAAGAAGCATACACCATAAAAAGCTAGATAACTGTGCCAGAGAAGCAATTTCAATGAAATCAACATGAAGGATTTAAATGTGCAGGAGATGAAATTTACCCGAGATCTCTAGTCGACTTGTCTACCTAGCTACTAGCGTGAACCGTGACATCAAAATAGTACTAACATACCGATTGACACCAGTTCCCCTTTGCTTTGGTCACATAAATGGTAACAAACTCAACTTTGCCAAAGCAAAGCTAGCAAAGTATCTCACATTGAAGTTTCAACTTAGAAAAGCCTCTTTCATTTGATACATAAATCATCGAAACCATTTACTTGATATAATCCTCATATCATAAGGATATGCCTGCCACATATGGAGATATTGCTCAACAGATATTAAAGAAAATCTGTATTGCACCATGAGTTGACTTTGTTTGTAACTCATACAGGTATCCCTCCATCAAAACCGCAGAACAAAAGAACCCAGATGCTTCAAACCTTGATATCACCAAACCCTGACAGAATTAGAAGCCAAAGGATCTTCAGCAAGCACTAACATCAAGCAAATTCAAAGCTGAACTTCTTTCGTTCCTAGCCAATAAATGAAGTAAGGACAAACATGCTTAAGTGCTGCTAGGACATGACTTATATGTCAGATGTGGAAGCGAATTCTTCCATTACACGTCCAACAACGGGACCGTCATCAGAAACACTATTGATTCCTTAGGAATGAACATGAGGAAGCCAAACCCTGACAGAATTAGAAGCCAAAGGATCTTCAGCAAGCACTAACATCAAGCAAATTCAAAGCTGAACTTCTTTCGTTCCTAGCCAATAAATGAAGTAAGGACAAACATGCTTAAGTGCTGCTAGGACATGACTTATATGTCAGATGTGGAAGCGAATTCTTCCATTACACGTCCAACAACGGGACCGTCATCAGAAACACTATTGATTCCTTAGGAATGAACATGAGGAAGCCAATACCTGAATAATTCTTTATTTGATGCATGTTACAAGCCTCAACCCGGATTCCATTGCTGTTAATCGTTGTAGTGATGCTGATGTCCTGTGCCTTTTACATCAACACAAGCGTCTATACATGGACAGCGGCTACGATTCAGACAACAATAGAAAGTACACTAATGTCACACAATTGATCAGGGATATAAGATCAGGGATATAAGAAACATGTCCACCCTCTTACCAGCTCAACATGCTTTCTCAGGGTGTGACTACACCTTCTCAAATACGAGACAGGGAAAGATTAAATTCAACGAGAAACAGGGAAATCAGATGAATACCATGACTTTTTCAAAGAATACAGTCAGAAGGCAGTTCCCCCTGAAAAATGGCAGAGTGGCTTACAAAAGTTTGTATGCATTATTTATGAAAAGGCTAAGAAGTCAATGTTCAGTGATGTTCGATATGCCACGTGCAGAGAGAAGTATGCTCCCAAGAGCATATATGGATCACTGAAGAAGTTGCAGTCAGCTGAAACTGCCCAATTCCCTTCATCTTACTCTGCACTTCGGAGGAAGATTGAGTGGATGAACTACTGTATGTAGCAAAGACATGGACAAATGCCCATATTCCAGATCAATCCTGCAATCTTTAGCATACACTGTTTGGAGGGCAATGAAGGATGGATGCATGGAAATAGTTGTTACAAGGTCAATAAATGCCTTCATCACTCGAAATAAATGCCAGCCAGATTGAAAGATGGAATAAAGATGAAGGAGATGACAACAGCAGGACTATTATGACTCAGAATCTGATGAGTCGGATTATGAGGTGACGTGTTGCAACCGTGTGACCTCATTTTTGTTCCACTATGCAAAATGTGTTTCTAATCTTGAAGAGCGATTAAAAAAAAAATTTCGAGTGGTAAATCATTGTTCCAGCTTATATGCTTGCTTGAGAAATTTACTTTTTAATTTCACCTACCCCAAGTTTCTGATTTGAAAAAAAATGCATATGGGCTAAAAAGGCATGGCATTTCAGGGTAAATGTCCAGTCTAGTGTCATTAAAACTGCCATATTTGGACTCTACACCTTTTTTTTCCTTTAGATACACCCAATAAGA
>NC_090725.1:79824679-79832923 GCF_036898095.1 Palaemon carinicauda
AATCTCCGGCAAACCAAGTACACACGTTGGGCCAGTGGTTCCCAACCTGGGGGGGGGAAATTTGAAGCTTCCAGTGAGGAAATAATTACACTACCTACTAACTAAACCAAGCGGAAAATGTCCTCATAGTACGTGCGGTAATTTGTTGTTAGCCATTCAAATGTGATATGATCATATCAGTTCTCAAAGACATGATATTCAAGGGGAGAATTGGAGTGTCATGCCCATTTCTGAGGCAGGCGAGTGGGCATGAGGGCTGGGAGGGGCATGAAGGGGGAAATCTGGATGGTTGAACTGGGTGCAGAAAAAAGGTTGGGAACCACTGCGTTAGGCAATAGTGTACAGTACGTGACTGGAAAAGTGCTGTTTGCCACTGTCTAAGCCTTTTTACACATTTCCCAGGATACGTAACACTCTAGATCTCCTTCATGATGGTGTATTAGCGGTGAACATCCAAAGGTAGCTCCCCAGCATCAATTAAGAGACTTGGAATGGGTGATGAGTGATAAACCTTAGCAACTATAGTCCATTTCTTTTAGCGATGCATATTTGCACAGACTCGCGGCGGTGCCCTTTTAGCTCGGAAAAGTTTCCTGATCGCTGATTGGTTAGAATTATCTTGTCCAACCAATCAGCGATCCGGAAACTTTTCCGAGCTAAAAGGGCACCGCTGCGAGTCGGTGCAAATCTGCATCGCTAAAAGAAATGGACTATAGTTTTACCTGCATGATACCCAGGAATCATAAATTTTCAATCAGCTAGGGGTAGCTGACAGGTGTATTTCGCTCCCATACCATTTATGCCACAAGCTATATGCACAAATAATTCTTAAATCTTCGAATAATCTGAATAAACTATTTTCACACACATTTGAAAACACAGGTATCTTAAACACAAAAAAAAAAATTGTTTTCCTTTAATAAACAAATCAACACAGCTAAAAGTATGGATCTGCCACAGGATAAAGATTTATTCGTTCAATTAACAGAGGGAAATGACAAGTAGAGAGGTTGTAATAGTCTCAATTAAAAAAAGTTTTTAATTTCTTTGAAAACAGGTACTGACAAGAATACGTCACTCCTCTTGACTTACTGAAAAAGGGATTTTGACAAAGGAAAAATCTATTTATGGGGGGATACCTGTGACGCCCCGTGAAAAGGGTCCTTCCTTACACTTTTCTGATATCAGAAAAGTGTAAAGAAGGACCCTTTTCACCGGGCGTCACAGGTCGACCCAGAAATAATTCTTCTCATCGTAAATTTTACGTTATTTGCTATTCACATGTTATGGAATATAGGTTTTCCAAGAGACTAAATTCGAAAACAAAACCTAGGAAAATAAAATATCTACAGTAGTTATCCTGTTGAGGAGGTTGGTTGGAGATGGATATTTCGGATTATTTATTAATTCCTTTAGGTACCCTGACACTTGCACGAATTTGTGGTACGCATTGTCACGACTCGAGTCGTGAACTGGTGTGAACTCGTCGTGACGATGCGGGAAGTGCGCAAACTATGCTAAAACTATGCATGAACTCGTCGTGAACTCGTCGTGCCAGTTCGTGTCAATGTGGACAGGTGAGCTGTGATTCTGAGATCCCCCCCCCCAGTTCGTGCCACAAAATGTCACGACTTGCCACGTAAGTCGTGCAAGTGTCAGCCTGGCATTTCTTTCATTTTCGCTGGGAAGTTAAAATTTCGTTTTTTCTTCTTCTTTTCAATACACTTCTTGGTCGTTTCCCGGGATTCACCTAACCCTTTAAACCCATTTACTACCAAAATGTTTATAGCTATCAGTTTTCCTTTTATTTCTGACTTTATATTCAGTGCGTACGATTTTTCAAGCTAATTTTCAAACTTATTCTTTTATTCTTTGACAGATAATTCCTTTCTTTCATTTTCACTGGGGAGTTAAAATTTCGTTTTTTTCTTTTTCTTTTCAATACACTTCTTGGTCGTTTTCCGGGATTCACCTAACCCTTTAAACACGTTTACTACCAAAATGTTTATAGCTGTCCGTTTTCCTTTTTTTTCTGACTTTATATTCAGTACGTACGATTTTTCAAGCTAATTTTCAAACTTATTCTTTTATTCTTTGACAGATAATATTACTGCAATTTGCAGGATTCCAATTCCACGGATAATTTCTTCCGAGTTCTCCCATCAAAGCAGTAATAACCCTATGTCTCCGATATCTAGACATACGGGAAGATCGTCGGCAAACAAAACGAGGTTGAAATTATGATTCCTCACGAAAGGAACGCCGGTATAGGAGAAAGAAAATACAAATAAATTGCTTCTAGAAATCTGCATAACCACATCAGGTACTATTTTATAACCCCCATTCTCTCTCTCTCTCTCTCTCTCTCTCTCTCTCTCTCTCTCTCTCTCTCTCTCTCTCTCTCTCTCTCGACATAGGTGAGAATATTTCTTTTATTTTCAATTTAGAGTAGCAGTGATGAAATTAACATTTTAATTAATTATCATGTCTTTGAGTGTGATTACACCTCTCTCTCTCTCTCTCTCTCTCTCTCTCTCTCTCTCTCTCTCTCTCTCTCTCTCTCTCTCTCTCTCTCTCTCTCTCTCTCTTCATAAATGTAAATATTTTATTTTTCAACTCTGTAGCAGTGATTAAATTTTATTTTAATTTTAAATTATCGTGAACTCTCTGAGAATCATTCTCTCTCTCTCTCTCTCTCTCTCTCTCTCTCTCTCTCTCTCTCTCTCTCTCTCTCTCTCTCTCTCTTTCATACATATACAGCATAGATACTGAAACCATTTTAAATCAGTGCTTCAAAACTATGAACACGTTCTGGGTGTCCCTGACTAGGCCAATTGTAGATTATTTTGAACAATATCGATAAAATTTGAAAAATATATCTAGGCACAAAAAGGGGAGGGCTTCGATGAGAAAACTTCCAACTATGAAGGCATAAAACCGACCTGCAATAAAATATACTGGCATCTCTCAATCTCTTCAATTCCGAAGTCAGATCTAAACGTATATAAGCAGTTACACCCAGGATAATTTCACAAATATTAATGAAAATGAAAAATTTCATAGAAACAATTTCCATGGAAATTTCGCCATCAGAAAAATCAACAATAAAAATCAACCAAGAATCTTCACTCAGAGAAAATATCACAAATGAAACTAGAATCAATAAGATTTTACTCAAAAGAAAGTGCCACCCATAGAAAAGTTTACCTAAAGAAAATTTCATCCCCAGAAAAGGCCACAAACAAAATTTTCACTCATTAAATATTCCTATCACAAGAATTTGACGCAGAGAAAATCCCACCCATGATATATTCACTCAAAAACCTTCATAGACGGAAGATGCCACCCAAAAATGTTTCATTCAGTTCCCCTTAGGTTATGTCGCCTACGAAAATTTCACCCATAAAAAATATTATCCAGGAAAAAAAAATTGTATTCATTGAAAATGCCACCTAAAATATAGATAATATTATCCAGAAAAAAAAATTGTATTCATTGAAAATGCCACCTAAAATATAGATAATATTATCCAGAAAAAAAATTGTATTCATTGAAAATGCCACCTAAAATATAGATAATATTATCCAGAAAAAAAATTGTATTCATTGAAAATGCCACCTAAAGTATAGATAATATTATCCAGAAAAAAAAAAAATTGTATTCATTGAAAATGCCACCTAAAGAATAGATAAAAATAACTTGACTAAAGAGAATGTTATCTTTAGAAAATGACGCAAACTAAAATTCTACCTTTATGCAAACTCACATATGATAGTTCACCCACAAAAATTTCATCCATACACTATTCTAATCACGAAAATTTCACCCACAATAATTCACACTTCAAAACACTTAAAATTTCCACCCAAAATAATTCACGCTTCATAACACTCAAAAATTTTCACCCAAAATAACTCACGCTTCATAACACTCAAAAATTTTCACCCAAAATAACTCACGCTTAATAACACTCAAAAATTTTCACCCAAAATAACTCACGCTTAATAACACTCAAAAATTTTCACCCAAAAAACTCACGCTTAATAACACTCAAAAATTTTCACCCAAAATAACTCACGCTTAATAACACTCAAAAATTTTCCCGCAAAAATTCAACACAAAGTTAATCCATAAAAAAATGCCTCCTAATCAGAATGTCACCTACACAAATCAACATTTACAAAAATTTATTCCAAAATTTATCCATAGAAAAAGTCACCAATGACATTTTAACCCAAAAAATATTTCACCCATAAATGACGCATATGATAGGTTAAAAAAAAAAAAATCCATAGGACATTTAACAAAGAGACATTTGAACAAATATTTATCCATAAAAATGCTATCCACGATAATTCATCTATACTAAATGACACTCAAGAAAATTTCACCCACAAAAGATATTACCCACAAAATTTTACCCAAAGAAAATATTACCAAATAAAATGACATATACGAAAATCTCATCCATCATACACAGATTATCCCACCCAATAGAGTCCACAAAAATATAACTAAAAAAACAAAAAAGATTTTTACAACGAAATTCCACAGATAATTTAAAAATCAACCAATAAAATTTCCCTATGAAAATTTTATTTTCAGAAAATACCACAAACGAAAATGTTACCTAAAAGAAATTCCACTCTTAGGATTCCATCAAACAAACTTTTATCACCAAAATAATGTCTCGAATAGAAAATGCTGCCCACAATAACATCGTCCATGAACAAAAATATCATGCACAAAATGCTCACCTATTGATGTCATCCACGAATATTTAGCCCCAAATATTCCAGTGAACAGCGGAGTACTCCAAGGGAATGTGTTGTCACCTATGTTGTTTATCCTCCTCATGGACTTTGTAATGTGTTCAGGCTGCACCTACAAAATGCTACCAACAAAACTATGACCCATAAAATTTTAAAAATTAGAAAATGCCAACCACTAATAATTATTCCAGAATATTTTACCAACAGAACCTGTTCTCACCAGCCACGAAAGAACTCCTCAAGAAAAATTCACTCCCAAAAATTCACTGATGCAAAATGCCATATTTATAAACACAAAAATTTTATTCTGAAATTACACTCAGAAAATAATCCATAAAATCTAACCCACCAAATATTTACGCAATGAAAGTTTCAACCATGATATGAGAAATTTTTACCATTAAAAATACCACTCACAAAATCGACCTAAGAAAATATCTCTCATGGAAAATGTCACCCATGAATGTTCCACCAACGAAACTTTGTGTAAAAAATTTCACCCATAAAAAATGCCACCAGAAAAATGTAAGCCAGAATTTTACTAATACAAAATACCAGAAGAAAATTTAACCAGCGAAACTTCATCCTATAAGAATTCCTAACTAATAACATAAAAAAACCTTTCAAGTAGGAAATACCACGCACAAAAAATTTAACAGTAAAATTCACCTAAAAAGGTAATCTTCATAAAATGTAAAACATTCACCGTAAAAAAATATCGCTCAAGGAAAATTTCATTCACAGAATATGCCAGCATCGAAAATTTTACCCATATGAGAGGATATCACACAAATGTTAAACCAAGGAAATCCCCCAGCCCCAATAAAAACGATTTACCCGCAGAAAATATTTATCATGAAAACATTCAAAATGGAAATTTCTCCCTTATATTTCATCTCCCACCGCCCCACACCCCACCCCACACACCCCCGAAAAAAAAAAAAAAAAAAAAAAAAAAAAAAAAAAAAAAAAAAAAAAAGCCATCTATAAAAAAAAATTAACACGAAAATTTCACACACAAAATGCCACTCACGAAAATCTAAAGTAGAAAAGTTCTTCCATATATTTCATCTCCCCCTCCCCACCCCGAAAAAAGAAAAGAAAAAAAAAAAGCCATCTATAAAAAAAAATCAACACGAAAATTTCACACACAAAATGCCACTCACGAAAATCTAAAGTAGAAAAGTTCACCCAAAGAAAATTATTATTGGAGAAAACTTATATCTTTACATACGGCCAAATATTCCACATCTGACGAACACAACAATTCATTCAAAATCTTGTGCAAGAAGACAACCGCAAATAAATCGAAACTTTTTCTGCACTATTTTTATCCAAAAACCTTATCTCCTCCGAAATTCAAAATAATGAAATTTTTTTAAAAAATCAAGATTTGATGCTGTAAGAAAGCAAATTACTTTGTTACATAAGCTAAACTTCAAAGACCTAAATGTCTCTGAAATCTGAAACCCTAGTCTGATTTTGAAAGGTTTAACTTTACTTCTAAAATGATTCTTGAAAACGGTAAAATGATATATTTGAAAGGTTTATCTTTACTTCTGAAAATAATTCTTGAAAACGGTAAAATGATATATTTGAAAGGTTTATCTTTACTTCTGAAAATAATTCTTGAAAACGGTAAAATGATATATTTGAAAGGTTTAACTTTACTTCTAAAATAATTCTTGAAAACGGTAAAATTATATATTTGAAAGGTTTAACTTTACTTCTAAAATAATTCTTGAAAACGGTAAAATGATATATTTGAAAGGTTTAACTTTACTTCTAATTCTTGAAAACGGTAAAATGATATATTTGAAAGGTTTAACTTTACTTCTAAAATAATTCTTGAAAACGGTAAAATTATATATTTGAAAGGTTTAACTTTACTTCTAAAATAATTCTTGAAAACGGTAAAATGATATATTTGAAAGGTTTAACTTTACTTCTAATTCTTGAAAACGGTAAAATGATATATTTGAAAGGTTTAACTTTACTTCTAAAAATAATTCTTGAAAACGGTAAAATGATATATTTGAAAGGTTTAACTTTACTTCTAGAATAATTCTTGAAAACGGTAAAATGATATATTTGAAAGGTTTAACTTTACTTCTAAAAATAATTCTTGAAAACGGTAAAATGATATATTAGAAAGGTTCAACTTTACTTCTAAAATAATTCTTGAAAACGGTAAAATGATATATTTGAAAGGTTCAACTTTACTTCTGAAAATAATTCTTGAAAACGGTAAAATGATATATTTGAAAGGTTTAACTTTACTTCTGAAAATAATTCTTGAAAACGGTAAAATGATATATTTGAAAGGTTTAACTTTACTTCTGAAAATAATTCTTGAAAACGGTAAAATGATATATTTGAAAGGTTTAACTTTACTTCTAAAATAATTCTTGAAAACGGTAAAATGATATATTTGAAAGGTTTAACTTTACTTCTAAAATAATTCTTAAAAACAGTAAAATGATCTAAGCTAAAAAAAACTCTTGGTAAACAAAATTTCCTTTAAAGATCAATATTTCAAAACTCCTTTCATAGGTATAATTTCTCGATTATTTTACATGTTCATAAATATTCTAAAAGCATACCAATTCCCTAAATCAACTTTTATTCAAAGAACTAATTATTTTCATTTCAGAACCATCTGTCTAGCAGTCGTAATACTAGGCAGGCAGTTAATTCTAATAGCCAGGCCTTCTCCATCAAGAGGCTCAATACTACGCAGTACTCTATTAGTTTTATTCCAGCTGTGACCAAGTTGTGGAATGATCTTCCTAATCGGGTAGTTGAATCAGTAGAACTTCAAAAGTTCAAAGTTGGAGCAAATGCTTTTTTGTTGACCAGGCGGACATGAGTCTTTTTATAGTTTATTTATGACATATTTGTTTTTGATGTTGTTAATAGTTTATATATGACATGTCTGTTTTGACGTTGTTACTTTTTTTTGAATGATTTAATGTTAATTTGTTCTCTTCATTTATTTATTTCCTTATCTCCTTTCCTCACTGGGCTATTTTTCCCTGTTGGAGCCCCTGGGCTTATAGCATCTTGCTTTTCCAACTAGGGTTGTAGCTTGGATAATAATAATAATAATAATAAAATAATAATAATAATAATAATAATAATAATAATAATAACATTTAACCAGTTAATGTTTTTCTACAAAACACATTCTTGAAAATATCAGGATATTTTTACTTTTTTTCTATTTGGATAATTTCTTCAGAATATCGGAACATTCTAAAAGCGATTTCTACATTTTCTTTTTTTTTTAAATGTAAAGACACACAGTAAAGTTCCCTGGGATTGATTTCCTTAACGAAAAGGGAATATTCTCAATTCGAGATATTCAATTAAAAAAAATTAACTTTTCAGTGCTGCTATTACGAAGGTGATGCTATTTCCAGAGTGCAAGACTTTGATATTCGACGAACGTGGTTAAGTGCCTGCCTGAAAA
>NC_090725.1:79833423-79838423 GCF_036898095.1 Palaemon carinicauda
CCTTTAAAGATCAATATTTCAAAACTCCTTTCATAGGTATAATTTCTCGATTATTTTACATGTTCATAAATATTCTAAAAGCATACCAATTCCCTAAATCAACTTTTATTCAAAGAACTAATTATTTTCATTTCAGAACCATCTGTCTAGCAGTCGTAATACTAGGCAGGCAGTTAATTCTAATAGCCAGGCCTTCTCCATCAAGAGGCTCAATACTACGCAGTACTCTATTAGTTTTATTCCAGCTGTGACCAAGTTGTGGAATGATCTTCCTAATCGGGTAGTTGAATCAGTAGAACTTCAAAAGTTCAAAGTTGGAGCAAATGCTTTTTTGTTGACCAGGCGGACATGAGTCTTTTTATAGTTTATTTATGACATATTTGTTTTTGATGTTGTTAATAGTTTATATATGACATGTCTGTTTTGACGTTGTTACTTTTTTTTGAATGATTTAATGTTAATTTGTTCTCTTCATTTATTTATTTCCTTATCTCCTTTCCTCACTGGGCTATTTTTCCCTGTTGGAGCCCCTGGGCTTATAGCATCTTGCTTTTCCAACTAGGGTTGTAGCTTGGATAATAATAATAATAATAATAAAATAATAATAATAATAATAATAATAATAATAATAATAACATTTAACCAGTTAATGTTTTTCTACAAAACACATTCTTGAAAATATCAGGATATTTTTACTTTTTTTCTATTTGGATAATTTCTTCAGAATATCGGAACATTCTAAAAGCGATTTCTACATTTTCTTTTTTTTTTAAATGTAAAGACACACAGTAAAGTTCCCTGGGATTGATTTCCTTAACGAAAAGGGAATATTCTCAATTCGAGATATTCAATTAAAAAAAATTAACTTTTCAGTGCTGCTATTACGAAGGTGATGCTATTTCCAGAGTGCAAGACTTTGATATTCGACGAACGTGGTTAAGTGCCTGCCTGAAAAGAGGGGAAATAAAAATACTGAAACCAATTAAGGCCTATTGCAATACTGAAATTTTATCACAATTTGTAGACAACAATATAATCTCGATTCAGAAAATTCTCAAACACACACAACATTATATATATATATATATATATATATATATATATATATATATATATATATATATATACACATATGTATGTATACATACACACATATCTATATATATATATATATATATATATATGTGTGTATGTATACAAACATATGTGTATATATATATATATATATATATATATATATATATATATATATATATATATATATATATATAAATATATATATATTATATTGTATATAGCATATATATATATACATATATATACACATACATATATATATACATATATATATATATGTATACATACATTTATATATATACATATATATAAATATATATATAATATCATGTATATAGCATATATATATATATATATATATATGTATGTATGTATGTGTGTGTATTGATTGATTGATTAACAATTATCTGGTATCCTGACATCTGAGGTCATTAACACCGATATCAATTGTTATAAATGAATAAATATATAAAAGGTAATCAAATTTAAAACAATAAAAGCAAAAACATCTTTATAACAGTTATATAGCTTTCAGAAGATCTGCTTCTGAACTAAATTCAAAAATACCACCAGTAAGGTACGACACATCATGTCCAAGAATCTTAGCAAAGAACCTGCTATCCTCACCTTAAACAGATGTCTATTTCTTTGAGTACTGTACGTGGGGCATTCTAACACCAAATGTCTCACTGACAAAGATCCCAAACAGTCGTCGCAATATGATTGGTGTTGGCCATTTAGCAAAAACTAGTGTGTTAACCGAGTGTGGCCAATGCAGAGACGAAAAAGATACGTCTCCCACATTCCGGGCATCATGTTATACCTCCAATGAGATATGATATTTGTTATTTCTCTCATTTTATTGACATCTAGACTATCCCAGAGTTGTTACCAATTATTAAAAAACAATTTCTTGATGATATGTATGAAATCATTACTGGGAATGGAATGTCTTCTTTATTAGCAACTCGGATGCAGCATTCTTTGCCAGTAAATCTGCCTTCTCATTCCCAGACACACCTACATGTGCAGGAACCCAACAAAATCGAAATGTTATACCTTTCAGACCAATGATCAAAAGCCATTATAAAATCTAAACAACACGGTTACTAGAATTAAAATCTTCTAAAGCTTGAAGGACACTCCTTGCATCACTAAAAAAATATAATATTACCCTCCTTCTCCAACTCTATTTTCTCAATAGTGGTTAGTATGCCACACAGTTCGGCAGTATATATGGAAGCTGTTAGAGGAAGTGCATCTTTACAATTATAATCATTACTATAATCATTACTATATACTTCATCTGTGGTGGATAATGTGGGAGGGTGGGCTGTGGCACCCTAGCAGTACCAGCTGAACTCGGTTGAGTCCCTTGTTAGGCTGGAGGAACGTAGAGCGTAGAGGTCCCCTTTTTGTTTTTGTTTCAGTTGTTGATGTCGGCTACCCCCCAAAATTGGGGGAAGTGCCTTAGTATATGTATGTATGTATGTACTACATACTCCAAATTCAGCGCCAGCATCAGATTTGGAGCCATCAGTACATATAAAAGTAGGTTCCTTATGTTCTGAAACATGTTCCATAAAAAGAGACCTGCTTTCTATGTCAGTCATATTCTTTCTAACTCCAATAAAATACTTACAGAAAGATACCTCTTGTAATTTCCATGGAAGCATTGATGATACCTTAAATGGAAGCACCTCACTTGTAACAGTATCAAGACTGTCTATCAGTTGTTTCACCCAAAACCATAAGCCATAAGGTTGAGGGAATTTTGGGTGCATCTCAAAGTATGTTGAGTGCTTTACAAAGCTTGCAGTCTGACAGGCTAAAGAATTAGGAAGCATTTGTTATCTAAATCAATACCAAATAATAGAAGACTTTCGGTAAAGGTCTAACGGTAATTCTCCAGCGTTAACAAGGAAGCTTGGAATAGGCGAAGTTCTAAAGGCTCTTATTGCTTATCTGATACCATTATGGTGTATAGAATCTAAGATCTTCAGTTGACTTGAGGTGGCTGAGGAATATATCTCACACCCATAACTAATTTTTGAGAGGATTAAGGTCCTGTATAACTTTAAAATAGTTTTGCAGTCTGCCCCCCATGATGTGTGGGACAAAACTTTTAAAATCTTCAAGGCATCAAGACATTTTGCTTTTAATGATTTTAAGTGAGGAGCCCATGTCAACCTACAATCAAATATCAAACCTAAAAACCTTGCTTCACTTGCACATGGATTCCGCTGACCTTAGATGTACTCCCCAAATACGACAGATATGAACAACAACAGTTTTGCCTGTCGAAAAATTTAACCCATTTATATCAGCCCACCGAATAATTTTGTCAATTGTGAGTTGTAGTTTTCTCTCAACCAATGCCATTCTAGCTCAAGTAAGTGATATGGAGAGATCACCAACAAATAGTGTTGAGAGAATATCTTGAGGAATGACTGAGAACATTGCATTAATGGCAAGAGCAAATAAGGTTAAACTTAGCACACTACCTTGAAAAACTCCTTACTGAGATATACTCTCAGATAGGGTTTCTCCCACTCTCGCTTGAAAAAAATCTATGCAAAATAAATGATTGAATGAGCAATGGTAGCTCTACTCATAATCCCAATTCATGAATGGTTTTAAGTATACCAGATCTCCATTCAGTGTCATAGGCCTTTTCAAGGTGTAAAAAAAAAAAAAAAAAAAAAAAAAAAAAAGACGACTTACAAGGTTGGTGCTGTTTGAAGCAAAGGCTTCACAAATAAAGGACTCAAGTCATATCAATGCATCAGTTGTTGAGTGCATTTTCCTAAATCCACACTGGATGGGTGATAAAATTCCCTTCTTTACCAGGTACCACATAAGTCTTACATTGACCATCTTCACCGTGATTTTACATAAACAAGATGTCAATGCAATTGATCGATAGTTTGCCTCCAAAAAAAAAAATATTCTTTCTGGGTTTTAGAAATACTAAAATAATGGCTAGTTCCCAAACACATGGGTGACTATGATCATGCCATATTCTATTAATAATAGTTGAAATGAATAACTTGTTATTAACAGGTATATGTTTAATCATTGCAAATGAAATTCCATCAGGTCCAGGGGCTGTATCATTGCACGTAGCAAGTGCAGAATCAAATTCTCTTTCAGTAAAAAGAGAATTGTATGACTCCTCCCTTGATGTTGCAAAATTTAATTGCTTGAGGGAGATGTAATAACTCATGGACTATTATATATCATGCAAGGTTGGTAGCGTCGCGGATCTCTATTATAGAGGTCCCCAGTTCGGTCCCCGCCAGGGACGCAAATACCGTGAGACCTTCTACCGGGGGGGGGGGGGGGTACTCCCAGGGTGGCGCCTGGGGGGGAGGTTAGAGGGGACTAGTGATAGTCCCTGCTGGCTAATGGTCGCCCGAGGAGAACGATGTGAATTGTCTCTGTGGAGACCTAAAACCCGCAACTTTAACTTTAAAAGAGCAAGATGTCAATATCAGTAATAACTAGAGGAGCACTCAGTAGAGCGCAGATTTTCATACATTCAAATATGAACCAAGTTTGAAGACTCTGTGACGCCGATGTCTAAACATATGGCTGATTACATGAATTGAACATTTTGCTTGACCGTGACCATGATCTTTGACCTTGACCTTCCAAATTTAATCATTCCCAGCTTTTTACACAACAGTTAATCTCTAAAAGTTTCATTACTCTACGATTAAAATTGTGGCCAGGAAGCTTTTTATAATCAAACAAACAAACAGGGGATAAAACACAGGTCCTCCCAACTTCGTTGGCGGATGTAAAAAATAATGTAAAGTTATGTGATGACGACGAAGATCATAATGATGATCATATAGATTAGCCAATGCTGGTTCAGAATATTAATGTTCATATGCCTTGAGTTTAAAATTTACCGCCAA
>NC_090725.1:79843423-79848423 GCF_036898095.1 Palaemon carinicauda
TATATATATATTTATATATATATATATATATATATATATATATATATATATATATATATATATATATATATACACTCAGGAAGAACAGATGGAATTGGAAGAGAAGGAGTAGGAATGATGATGACACCAAGACCAGAAAAAGCATTACAGGAATGGAGAGATGTATAAAGTAGATTTTTAACTTCAAAGTTTGAATCAAAGAAGTGCAATATGAGTAGTATCGTTTGCTATGCACTAACAAATGATTCCCTTGAAGAAAGTAAAGATGAATCCTATGAAGAACTGCAGAGTGCAATAGATGAGATCCCAGAGAGAGAGATGAAAATTGTGATTGGTGACTTCAATGCTAAAGTTGTAGAGAATAATCAAGGTATAGAGAATGTGATGGGTGTTGAGGGTGTTGGCAAATTTGAAAATGATTGATTGATTGATTGATTTAAAGTTTCAATCAATCAATCAATCATGAAATGATACACACTTTATAAGTTTTTGTTCAACAAACAATCTGGTTATTGGAGGTACCATTTTCCCGCACAAGGATATCCACAAATATACATGGACTTCACCATGTAGCAATTGCAAAAACCAAATATATCACATAGCCATTAATAAAGAGAGAAGGAGAACTTTGAGAAATGCCACACCGAAATTAAAACTGGAAGCACCCAACAAAAATGTAGTCAGAATACCTAGGTTTGATGCAACTCAGCTTCTAGAAGATGAGCTCAGAGAAACCTTTGCAACTGAATGTAGGAATCGATTTCCAGTGTTAAATGGTGTGATATTAAGAACGTATATCAATGGAACTGGGCAGGGCACATTGCTAGGATGACAGACAACCAATGGACATCACGAACAACCTTCTGGACACCCCGAGGATACACAAGAAACCGAGGAAGACAAAAAACCCGCTGGCGAGATGACTTAGACCAACATAAGCAACAGTGGCACAGAATAGCTTGCGATAGAAGTCTGTGGAGAAAACCTGGGGAAGGCCTACATCCAACAAAGGACTTTTGAAGGCTGAAATGATGATGATAATGATATCAAGTCAGTTGGTAGTAAAGTTTTGGACATCCAATTACAAGGAGAAAACCATGGATATCACATGGTACTTGGGATACTATAAAAAAAAAAAAAAAAAAAAAAAAAAAAAAAAAGACAAAAACAGAAATGGATTGTTGAAAGTTTTTAAGGAAGTAATGAAATTTACACAGAAGAGCATATTAAGTATTCCAGTATTGATAATGAAGTCAAAAGAAAACCCAGGAATGAGTGGACAAAATGATTGGATTGATTGATTGATTTATTTAAAGTTTTCAGGCATCCTGACATCTAAGGTCATTGACGCCGGTAACATTAAATTTATGTATACAAAAATAAAAAATAAAATAAAATAAATAATAAAAGAGTATTCAATTAAAATCATAAAAGTTGAATGTCATAAAAGTTAAATAGTTTTCAGAAGACCTGCTTCTGAAATAAATCTAAAAATGCCACTTGCATAGTAAGACACATCATTTCCAAGAATCTTGGCAAGGATGAACCTGCCACCCTCACCTCGAGCCTCAAACAAATATCTATTCCTTAAGTTGTTATAATTGGGGCATTCGGTCAACAAATGCCTCACTGTTAGAGGTAATAAATAGTCGAAATGATTGGATTGAGAAAACAGATGAGGCTATTATTATCATCATTATTACTTCCTAGGCTACAGCCCTAGTTGGAAAAGCCGATTGCTATAAGCCCAGGGGCTCCAACAGAGAAAATAGCCCAGTGAGGAAAGGAAACAAGGAAAAATAAAATATCTTACGAACAGTAACAACATTGAAATAAATATTTCTTAAATAAACTATAAAAACTTTAACAAAACCAGAGGAAGAGAAATGAAATAGAATAGTGTGCCCGAGTGTATCCTGAAGCAAGAGATTTCTAACCCAAGAGAGTGGAAGACCATGGTATAGAGGTTATGGCACTACCCAAGACAAGAGAACAATGGTTTGATTTTGGAGTGTCCTCCTAGAAAAGCTGCTGACCATAACTAAAGAATCTCTTTAGCCCTTACCTTGAGAAAGTAGCCACTGAACGATTACAGTGCAGTAGTTAACCCTTTGGGCGTAGAAGAATTGTTTGATAACCACAGTGTTGTCAGGTGTATGAGGACAGAGGAGAATCAGTAAAGAATAGACCAGACTATTCGATGCATGTGTAGGCAAAGGGGAAAGTGAACCGTAACCAGAAAGATGGATCCAATGTAGTACTGTCTGGCCAATCAAAGGACCCCATAACTCTCTAGCGGTAGTATCTCAAAGCTATGAATTCAGGAAGTGGCTATGGTGTAAGAATTGCTCACAAAATTATTGATAAAATATCTACTGGGGCAAAGGAGAAGAAGCAGCATATACCCATCTAAAAGAGAGATGGGTCTGTTATAACAATAGAATATGAAGAAAGGCACTGCTGAATGGAACACTTTAGTGAGGCCATGAATAGGAGATATCAGGGAAATAGTTTGATTGATATACCTGAAGCTGAGGAAGACCTTGATGTGCCCATGAATGAATTGTTTTATTGTCATACTAAGACTCATGTACATACAGTAACACCGCCAAGACTCGTGTACATACAGTAACACCGATCTTACTAAACTGAGTCTTTTTATAGTTTATATATGACATATTTGTTTTTGACGTTGTTAATAGTCTATATAGGACATATTTGTTTTGACGTTGTTGCCTTTTTTAGAATGATTTATTGTTAATTTGTTCTCTTCATTTATTTCCTTATTTCCTTTCCTCACTGGGCTATTTTTCCCTATTGGGGCCCCTGGGCTTATAGCATCTTGCTTTTCCAACTAGGGTTGTAGCTTGGATAGTAATAATAATAATAATAATAGCCTGTTTTTTTTTCTATGTAATTTCATGATATTTAATCTCCAAATTTTACTTATACTAGCCCTTGTATGATTTGTTTTTTTCAATCTTGCATTAAACTCCTAATTCTAAAGACCCTGTTTCAGATATCATAGTTCCCAAATATCTAATTGATTTTACCTCATTAATCATTTCTCTCTCCAATGACATTTCATCTGCCATTGTATATTCTATTCTTATAATTTCTGTCTTTCTTCTATGTATCTTGAGCCCAACCTCCTGTGATATTTCATGCATCCTGGTAAGCAAGGATTGCAAATCCTGTGGTGTATTGCTAATAAAGACAGTGTCATCTGCATACTCGAAACAAGGGAGAATGAAAAAATTAAAACATTTTCTCAGGATACTTGATCACCGAAAATCATAATAGACTTTCTTGATAAGCCATTTTATGCAACTGAAAGAGAAACAAACAGAATTAATTTCTCAAGTAAATATGCAATAAAAATATTCAACCTATAGAAAACCAAATATCAAGCATATATAATATGAAAAGTAATGGGGAGAGGACACGGCCATAAGGAACACCAGACATTACTTCCTATAGTCATTATTGTGCCCATCAGCAACTACTCTTTGCAATCCATTACGTAAACATTCAATTATGATGTTCAGAAAAAACCCATCCACTCTCAACTGTTTAAGGGACTGTGGCCGCAAGGGCATAAAAACAATTAGAATAGCGCCAACGTTATCCCTGCGTGTCGTAAGAGG
Source organism: Palaemon carinicauda (assembly GCF_036898095.1). NCBI lineage: Eukaryota > Metazoa > Arthropoda > Malacostraca > Decapoda > Palaemonidae > Palaemon > Palaemon carinicauda. The sequence continues at coordinate 79,847,071 of NC_090725.1, forward strand.
CGACTAAAAGGGACAGGACGAGGGGACTGGGAACCCCCTCTCCTGTATAAAATCCTGCGAGACATCAACAAGAGGGCAGTTCCGGTGGGCCCTGCTGCTTCCTCCGGTGCCTTAGATGACCGCGGAGGTAGCAGCAATAGGGGATTCAGCATTATGAAGCTTCATCTGTGTTGGATAACGGGGAAGGGTGGGCTGTGGCACCCTAGCAGTACCAGCTGAACTCGGTTGAGTCCCTTGTTAGGCTGGGAGGAACGTAGAGAGTAGAGGTCCCCTTTTTGTTTTCGTTTCATTTGTTGATGTCGGCTACCCCCCAAAATTGGGGGAAGTGCCTTGGTATATGGATGGATGGGGTGATTAATATGGTCAAAAATCAAGATCAATCACATGAACTTCCTGACCACAATCCGGAGATATACTGAAAAATATTGTATATTGTAAGAAAACCTTTGCAAAAGCAAAACTGCAAACTTGGGAACAAAAGATTACCTTCAACGTGAATATTTGGACGTTTTGCCAATCCTGTTATCATCCAGATTCACAGATTCGCAGCAGATTTCCACAAAATAATCATGAAAATAATGAAAAGCAAAGTATGCCAATAGTCTGGCCTATTCTTTACATATTCTCCTCTGTCCTCATACACCTGACAACACTGAGATTACCAAACAATTCTTTCACACCCAAGGGGTTCGGGCAGTACTAGCAGCACAGTACCTGCATTGTGTTCAGTATTAATTTGAGCCATATTGAATTTTCAAGGAAAATGAGAGGGAAAGTCGGGGAAGAAAACTTGGACCTCAAAATATAGAAAGTAAAAACAAGAAAGAAGAATGGGACTTCGTAAGAAAAATAGAAGAAAGGGACCTAGGGAGAAAAAAAAAGTCAGAAAAAAGGGACCTAGGGAGAAAAAAAAGTCAGCAAAAGGGACCTAGGGAGAAAAAAGTCAGAAAAAAGGGACCTAGGGAGAAAAAAAAGTCAGAAAAAAGAAACCTAGGGAGAAAAAGAAAAAAGAAAAAAGGGACCTAGGGAGAACAAAAAGTCAGAAAAAGGGACCTAGGGAGAAAAAAGGTCAGAAAAAAAGGACCTAGGGAGAAAAAAAAAAGTCAGAAAAAGGGACCTAGGGAGGAAAAAAAGTCAGAAAAAATGGACCTAAGGAGAAAAAAAAGTCAGAAAAAAGGGACCTAGGGAGAAAAAAAAAAGTCAGTCATGAAAAACAAGGTTGAAAGAAAGTTCCCAAGTCTGTTTAGTTGGTAGAAGAGGGAAATAAGCATTCAAAGAACAGACCAATTATAAGATGCTTGACTCTGCATTGCAAATTTAAGAAGCTTTTGCCTCACGTATCTTACAAGAACC
>NC_090725.1:79853423-79865923 GCF_036898095.1 Palaemon carinicauda
TTTGAACATACTGATAAAAAGTGAAAGCATCTTTCAAGTGAGAAATTAGGCTACTCTCATACAAATTCAGGGAATAAGAATCTTTGAATACAATACAGTATCAACATATAAGCTACAGGAGGTTAAACATCAATCAAATGAAAAGGTACAAATATCTACATACAGATTGATGAATAAATCTCCCTAGCAATATCCTGCAACGTTATACAACTGATGAAACAATAAACATTACTTAAAAGTCATACATACACTCCTGGTATAAAATGAGAATAAATCTCCTTAGTAACAATAACCGACAAATTGGAAATGGAAGAAAAAACTTCTTTCCAATATCAAAATTGACTCCACATGCAAATTGGGCGAATAAAATCCCTCTACGGTAACATGTGGAGCGGGAGAATGGTTTGTATTGGACGATACAGGCACTGGGAAAGCCAAGTTATTTCAGTGCCCTAATAAATAATCAAATTGATAAAAATCTTAAAAGTATGACTGGACATCTTAAGTATTCCGACGCTGATTAACAAATTCTAGGCAATCCGTAGGCGTAGGATTTGACCGATCCTCAGTCTGCAGTTAAAACAGCTCCAACCTTTCGGTTGATATAAACAAATTCTAAAGCTTATGCTGATTATGGGGGATAAAGTTAAACCCTAACAAAACCACTTATGATTGTCAGTAGGTCAAGGACTGTGGTTACTCAACATCCAGATCTTTCCATTGAATATAGGTGGTAGGTTGGCCAGGGCACCAGCCGCCCATTGAGATACTACCACTAGAGAGGTATTGGATCCTTTGACTGGCCAGACAATAATGCATTGGATCCCTCTCTCTTTGCCTACACTTACACAGAATAGTCTGGCCTATTCTTTACATATTCTCGTCTTTCCTCATACACCTGACAACAATGAGATACTAAACACTTCTTCACCCAAGGGGTTAATTACTGTACTGCAATTGTTCAGTGCACTTTCCTCTTGGTAAGGGTAGAAGAGACTCTTTAGCTATGGTAAGCAGCCCTTCTAGGAGAAGGACACTCCAAAATTAAACCATTGTTCTTTAATCTTGGGTAGTGCAATAGCCTCTGTACCATGGTCTTCCACTGTCATGGGTTAGAGTTCTCTTGCTTCAGGGTACACTCGGGCACACTATTCTATCTTATTATTTTCCTTTTCTTCCTCTTGTTTTTTTTAAATGGTGTGTAGGGCAGACTTAATAGAAGGGCCATGGATGCCTCGTGGTTTATCAAGAGGTTGTCTTTACCTTTTCTGATTCTTTTTCTTCTCAAAACCATCCTTACTGTTCTCCCTTCAGTTGAAATGGCTATCCAAGGAGGGTATTTAGCCTTGCAAGGTGTATTGGCTCCTCCATGTTGATCAGTTTTTCCGACTTTTTACTTTAGTCTATGGGTTTCATCAATAACTCTATTTATAATTCTGTACATATTGTTTTTGTTATAATTCTTGTTAATCTAGTTTTTAAGTATGTCTCTTTTTTATTTCTATTAATTCATATACTGTCTGGAGACATTGAACGAAATCCGGGACCGGTACGTCCTAGATTTCGTCAATGTTGTCTTCTGTATTGCAATATTCATGGTCTTCATGCAAATATTCAAGACCTTACAGTTGCGGCCAGACAGCATGATATTCTTTTGTGCTCAGAAACTTTGGTTTCTGATATGAGGCACTCATCTGAGCTCCTTATAACTGGTTTTCAGAAGCCAATAATGTTGAAACGTGATGCCATTCCTAGGGCCAGGGAAATGGCGGTGTATATTAGGACCGAGTACCCTGCTTCTCATAAGTCCTGCTATCAATGTGGATGTCATGATATTCAGGTAATAAAAGTTTGTGGCAGGTATAACAATTTTTATTTGTGTTCGATCTACCGGAATCCAGACATGGATGATTCTTTCTTCGATTGTCTTCTTACCATTATGGCCAAGATAAAAGAAGATGATAGAAAGGCTTCTTTTGTCTTTGTTGGTGATTTTAATGCTCACCATAGGGAGTGGTTAACTTCCATCTCTCCTACCGATCGCCATGGCTTAAGAGCTGTAGACTTTGCCTCTGAATCAGGCTGTGAGAAAATCATAAATGCTTGGACCTCGTATACACTGACTCCCCTGGCGTTATAACTAGTAAGGTTGGTTCTCCACTTGGGACATCTGATCATGCCTTGATTTCATTAGTAGTGAAGACTGAACAGCCTTTCCTGATATATCATACTCTTGTAAAATTTATATGAAATCCCAAGCAGACTGGAATGGGATTTTACATGATCTTTTGTGCTTGAATAGGTCACAATTATATAGTAGTGTAGATCCTGTTGTCCCTTTGAATGAGAATCTAGTCAACATAATTGATAGGTGTATCCCTTCTCGTGTGCTAAGGTACAGAGAGAAGGACAAACCGTAGTTCAATGATGATTGTAGACCTGCTTATTTGGAGAAGCAGGAGGCCTATCATCTTTCCAAGGGTAACAGATCAGATTTGACCTGGAATAACTATATTCAGCTTCGAGCTTTTGCTCAGAGTGTTTATGCCTCAACTGAAAAGGAGTACACTTTAACCATAAAAGAAACCCTTTCTGGTACAACTCAAGAACATAAATGGTGGTCTACCCTTAAATCTGCACTCTTTGGTGTAGATGCAACAGTTCCTCCTTTACTTAAACCAGATGGCTCAGTCACTCACTGTCCAAAGGAAAAGGCAACCCTTTTGGATGATGTTTTTGACAGTAAACAGAGTAATGAAAAACTTGAACTTCCTCATTACTGTTTTCCTGAGGCTAAACTAAATAGTTTAGCTTTTCGATCTTGTGAAATTAAAGCTCTGTTAATGGATCTTGATGCTTATGGAGGTGTAGACCCACAAGGTATTTTTCCTTTGGTTTTTATAAAGACAGCAGATTTCTTAGTGCCAAAGTTATCTGTTATTTTGCGCAAGTTAGCAAGAAGAGGAGCTTGTTGGAGAACTGGTAATGTACTCCTCTATGTATATGTGTTTGTGGTAGCTCAAGTCCCACTGATTACCGCCCAATTTCCATAACTCCCATATTATCTAAAGTTTTTGAACGTCTTCAGGCAAAGCGTCTTAATAGGTTTGCCGAAGGTAATCATCTATCCCCTAGTTTGCAATTTGGTTTTCGTAAAGTCCTTGGAGCATGTGATGCCCTTCTTACAATCTCCAATGCTGTACAGAAATCCCTTGATTGTGGTCAGGAGGTTCGTATGATTGGCCTTGATTTTAGTGCTGCTTTTGACCGTGTTAATCATGAGACCCTTGTTTTCAAATTCAAACAGTTGGGAGTGGGTAGGTCGTTTCTTAGCATTATTATTGATTTTCTAAGTAATAGATCTCAAAGAGTTGTTGCTGATGGGCACCATAGTGAGTATAAGAATGTGATATCCGGTGTTCCACAGGGTAGTCTTCTTGGCCCATTACTTGTCATACTATATACACATGACATGTGGTTTGGCCTAGAAAACAAGCTTGTTGCATATGTAGATGATGCTACTCTCTTTGCATCAATTCCATCCCCTGAATGTAGATCTGGGGTTGGTGAATCCCTTTATAGAGATTTAGCTAAAATTAGTGCATGGTGCAAATTATGGGGTATGAAGTTGAATCCTAACAAAACTCAAAGTATGATTGTAAGTAGGTCAAGGACGGTGGCTCCTCAACATCCGGATCTCAGTATTAATAATGTTTCTTTAAATTTGTATGACCCTTTTGAAATTTTAGGTGTGATTCCGGACAGCAAATTTACTTTTGAGAAACACATTAGGTCTGTGTCTTCAATTGCACAAAAAATTGGCTTATTGAGAAAGTCTTACAAGATTTTCGGTGATCAATCTATTCTGAAGAAGTGTTTTAATTCTTTCATTCTACTTTTTTTCGAGTATTGTTCTCCTGTCTGACGTTCAGCTGCTGATTCTCATCTTAATTTGTTGGACAGAAACGTAAAGTCTATCAAATATCTCATTCCTGATCTAGATATTAATCTTTGGTACCGTCGTTCAATTAGTTCATTATGCATGTTGCATAAGATTTTTCATAACTCTGACCATCATTTACATTCATATCTCCCTGGACAATTCTATCCTGTTCGTAATACTAGGCAGGCAGTTAATTCTAATAGCCAGGCCTTCTCCATCATGAGGCTCAATACTACACAGTATTCTAGAAGTTTTATTCCAGCTGTTACCAAGTTGTGGAATGATCTTCCTAATCGGGTAGTTGAATCAGTAGAACTTCAAAAGTTGAAAGTTGCAGCAAATGTTTTTATGTTGACCAGGCTGACATGAGTCTTTTTATAGTACATATATGACATATTTGTTTTTGATGTTGTTAATAGTTTATATATGGCATCTGTTTTGACGTTGTTACTGTTTTTAGAATGATTTATTGTTAATTAGTTCTCATCATTTATTTATTTCCTTATTTCCTTTCCTCATTGGGCTATTTTTCCCTATTGGAGCCCTTGGGCTTATAGCATGTTGCTTTTCCAACTAGGGTTGTAGCTTGGCTAATAATAATAATAATAATAATAATAATAATAATAATAATAATAATAATAATAATGTCTCGTAAACTATATAGAATATATTTAAAACTACAAGTGTGATTCTTGATTGCAAATTTACTTTTGGGAAACCCATTCGGTCAGTTACTTCTTCAATTGCACAGACAATTTGCGTACTGAGCGTGTTTCAAGATTTTCGGTGATCAATCTACCATGAGTACATGTTTTAATAATTTCATTTTACCTTGATTGCAGTATTGTTCTTCTACCAAGTCTTTAGCTGCTGACTCTCACCTCAATTTGTTAGAAAAAAAAAAAAACTTGTGGTCTATTAAACTTCTTATTCCGAATCTCGATATTAATTTCTGGGATAGTCGTTCAGTCAGTTCTATGTGCATATTACATAAGATATTTCATAATCATAATCATACTTTGCTTTTATATTTCCAGACAGTCATACTCTACACAGTACTACGTATGCTGTTAATGCATAAAGGTTTAAAGGTTTAAAGGTCACTCATGAATGGCAGAGGCAAGGGACAGTGACATTGCCCTACCAATCAGGACAATGCCCTAGAGACTGACCATATATCCTATGATCAGCGCCCAAACCCCCTCTCCACCCAAGCTAGGACCAGGGACAGCCAGGCAATGGCTGCTGAGGACTCAACAGATACACCTATAGGCTCCCCCAAACCCCCCAACCTTAGCTCACAAGGATGGTAAGGTTGCAGACACTAATGGCACAAACGAGACTGAGCGGGACTCGAACCCCAGCCTGGCAAACACCAGGCAGAGACGTTACCAATCAGGCCACAATACAACAAATTATTCTAGAACTTTTATTTCAGCTTTGACCAGATTGTGGAATGATCTTTCTAATCTGGCGGTTGAACTGATAAAAAGCTTCAGAAGTTCAAACTTTTTACAAATGATTTTCTATTCAACATGTGTACTGAAGTCTCTTTTCACAGTTTATACAATATACGAGAGAACTATTCTAACGCTGTTATTGATCTTCAAATCCTTTATATTTCTTATTCATTACTTTTCATATATAGTTTATTTGTTATCTCCTTTCCTCACTGGAATACTTTCCCTGTTGAAGCCCTTGGGCTTGTAGAATCCTTCTTTTCCAACAGGGTTGAAGCTTGGCTAATAATAATAATAATAATAATAATAATAATAATAATAATAAATAATAATAATACTAATAAACAATAAATAATAAAATAATAACAATAAATAATAATGAATAATAATAATAACAACAACAAAATAACAAATAATAAATAAATAATACTGAATAATAATAATAATAATAATAATAATAATAATAATAATAATAATAATAATAATAGTAATAATAATAATGAGAGGAAATAGCCACCTCTCTTTCCACATTTTTTTTAAATATACAACCTTATAAGTTGTTTTATATCAGAGTGGAGTACTATTAATTTTATACAATAATTTCTATTTAGAGCAGCTTATTTCCCTTCGTTGTCTGCTACCGCATTTACACACGAGAGGGAAACCAGACGAGATGAACATTCTTGACCTTTTGGAACTAAAGGGTGAAGGCTATCAAAATTTTAAATCTAATACACTCTTGACATCATATTATATAACAAACGTTTTACCATTAGATATTAAACAAAAGCTCCATAGCATGTACTAATGCTGTAATTCCTCAAGTAAATACATATTCTTACCAAGCTGGTCTAGTGTAGAATAAATAATTTATTCACGTACTTATTTATGTATTTCATATGTGCCTTTAAGAGGAAAGCCAGTTTAAGTGCTATATGATCCATACAAGATATGAACGAGGGCTTATGTAAATCTTTTTTATATTTTTATGGAGTGAAGAAAGCTCTAGGTGATGGGAGGATAGATGTGAGAGAGGCAAGAGAGCGTGCTAGAAATAGGAATGAATGGCGAGCGATTGTGACGCAGTTCCGGTAGGCCCTGCTGCTTCCTCCGATGCCTTAGATGACCGCGGAGGTAGCAGCAGTAGGGGATTCAGCATTATGAAGCTTCATCTGTGGTGGATAACGGGGGAGGGTGGGCTGTGGCACCCTAGCAGTACCAGCTGAACTCGGTTGAGTCCCTTGTTAGGCTGGAGGAACGTAGAGAGTAGAGGTCCCCTTTTTTTGAGGTTTCTTTGTTGATGTCGGCTACCCCCCAAAATTGGGGGAAGTGCCTTTGTATATGTATGTATGTATGAAGTATTGCGTCATGTTTGTGAGAAAATGTGCAATTCTTATATTAGCCACGTGTTTTGGAAGGTTCTCGAATACCCCAGTGTTAGATTTTATCTTTTTATTTCCGAGACAAAGGTGGGCGGAGCCAGCTGAGAGAGAGAGTTGCCGTACAGCGAGGTTGATTCTCCTGTTCGACACGTGATAGTTGATAACTCTGACATCGATAGGGGCCGACCCCAAGCCACAAGAATAATCTATTAGAATATCCTAAAAGTAACTAAATCATATATATCCGCTCCTCAGGGATGCATAGCAGCAGAAGAAAAACAGCCGTCTTGTGAAAGAGTCAAAAGCTAATCCCCCTCTCTCTCCAAGTGCCTAGTGTGTCCTCTCCAAAGTGATTAAGTTTAATTACGAGATATATTGTGTGTAATGTGGTGAAACGTTATGAAAGAAGTTAACCCTTTTACCCCGAGGCTATTTGGAACTTTCCACCCCTTAACCCCCGGGCGTTTTTTTTTTTCAAGCACATTTTGCAATATATATTTTTTAAATTGCTCTAACAGCCTTAATTTTCGTCCTAGAGAGGTCATGTTGGTCTCATTCTTTTGGAAAATGCCTGAAGTTTCTCATAGTTATCAAAAATATGCAAAAAAAATTTAAATCGCAGTTTTTTGCAAGGACGTACCAGTACGTCCATGGGGGTAAATGGGTTAAAGGTGATTTTAAATCTATTGTGTTGTGGTGAGTGTTGGCATTGTGTAAATCTTTGCAGCTGGCCCAATGAGATTTATGAAAATACCTGAAGTTAGTAAGTTTATCAGTTACTTTAAATAAGTTCTTTAAAAGTTTAAGCATTAGAGCGTAATCATTTCTTTTGTCTTAGTTTAAGGTTTTATTCAGATTTAATATTTTATGTCAAGTGTTTATATAATTTTCAGAGCATAACAGTTTTGTCTTAATCTAAGTTTTCTTCAGACTTAATATTTCAAGAGATTTATTTTTTTTAAGTAAATTCTTTCAAAGTGTTGTAATTTATATAGAATATATTTATTTTTGTAAAGCGTGTATTATTCCAATCACCTGTGTTTATTTCAGTATTCGCTCGCACCCCTGATAAAGAATAGAAGAAAGAGGTGGTTTTCAATAATTCTTAAGAATAATGGCCCAGTTTTCTTTTGAGTGTACTTAAGAGACATTTGGATATTCATTGTTTTTATATATTACTATCTGGGAGTTATATAACTGTCTCAGAGCTCCGGTATTACTATTTCCAAGTGTAACATATTTAATGTAAAAACAAACAGGCGAGTTTGAAACTCGAAAGGTTGTGTAGCTTGCCAGCTGTAATATATATAATATTATATTTTGGTTCCCAGACCACGAGACTATAATATATATATATATATATATATATATATATATATATATATATATATATATATATATATATATATATATATATATATATATATATATATACATATAATACATATATATATACATATAATACATATATATATATAAATATATATATATATATATATATATATATATATATATATATATGTGTGTGTGTGTGTGTGTGTATGTGTGTGTGTACCATCGGGTAAATTAGCTAATTATCACGCATCACTGTGGAGTACAGCACATCCAACACCATTCACTTAATCTGAGATTTGGGCATACAGTTTATCTTTATATGAAAATATTTATAGGAAAATATTTGACAAATTTCACTTCTATGTAAGGAAATATTTGATAAATTTTACTCCTATGTAAGGAAATATTTGATAAATTTTACTTCTATGTAAGGAAGTAATTAATATATTTTGCTTCTACATATGGAAAATATTTGATAGATTTTACTTCTATGCTATAAAATATTTGATAAATTTAACTTGCATGTAAGGAAAACATCTTAGAAATTTTACTCATGTAAGGAAATATTTGATAAATTTTACATGCATGTAAGGAAAATATTTGATAGATTTTATTCCTATGTAAGGAACATATTTAATAAATTTTCTTCTATGTAAGGAAAATATCTGATAAATTCTATTTTCATGTAAGGAAGTATTTAATAAATTTCTCTAACGGAAACATTCCCCTAACATACTGCAAGAGAGAATATCTCAAGTGAAACATTGATTTCTATTATACAATAACGGGGAAAATCCTCTTCAATGGATGAAAATCAAACAAACATACGAGATCCCAGACTAACAATCGATCATGCTTTACTATAGTCCAGTGATTCTTAAACTGGGGGTCGCGCCCCCTTCAAGGGGGGCGCAAGTAGTTAAAATAGTAACAATGAAAATCAAAGCGTAGTAATTATGATGGCTTTTGTTTTACAATACTACATAAATATGGATAAATCAATTACTAAGGAGGATGTGTAATATTTTTTGATGTGGTCATGATCCATGAATGATTGTATTAGGAGTAAAAATTATGTTTATTTTTGCAGTATTTTGTATTTTTTCCAGTATTTTCTATCAATGTAATAACTGTAATCTTTATAATGCTAAAACAGTTTGAAAAAAGATTATGATAAAATTTTGTTTCATCATATATTTATTTTACCCATTTTCTATGAACAATGTTTATTTTATTAAAATAATACTTTCTACTTTGGCAGAAATTTCAAGGGTGGGGAGGGGGGGGGGGCACGGGATCTATGCTTAATGCAGAAGGGGGGCGCAAGGCATAAAAGTTTAAGAACAACTGCTATAGTCCATTTCTTTTAGCGATGCATATTTGCACAGACTCGCGGCGGTGCCCTTTTAGCTCGGAAAAGTTTCCTGATCACTGATTGGTTAGAATTATCTCGTCCAACCAATCAGCGATCCGGAAACTTTTCCGAACTAAAAGGGCACTGCTACGAGTCGGTGCAAATATGCATCGCTAAAAGAAATGGATTACAGTAACTTCACAAGCGAAATAAAAAAAAATCACAAATATAATCATAAATCCTAAAACCAAAATGAACAAAATACCCTCTTCAATGGAAACAGTTCCCAAAGGAAAATTAACTTTACATGCAAAGGGATGACACGTTTTTTCAACCTAAAATCTCGCTCAAAGGGAAACACATTGCGTGAAGTGAGGGTCGGTGAATATTTCTCGAGTAAATCCAGTCATATATTTCAAGCAAAGAACAGATCAAATGAGCACCTTCCCAATGGGAAATTCTGAAAGAAATTTTACATACAGACAAGGAAGAAGATTACGCATATTCTGAATGAAAAAGAAAGACGTTATCCCACATCAATAGAGAAAAAAAAAACGTCCTAAATACAAACACATATCTTATAAAAACCATTAAAGAATAAACAAATTTAAAAGGATAGATTCTTGCACAACATATGAAATGGATTTCAAATGGGGACTTGCGTAAGAAACTATATCTTTTAAATGCCAAATTCACCATTGCAGACTCTGTTCTAATCATCTCTGTCTTTCTTCGTGTAATATTTCATGCATTCTAGTAAGTAAGTATTGCAAATCCTGTGGCGTTCAGCTAATAAAGACAGCGCCATCAGCAAAATATATACACATATATTTACACATGTAAAATAATTTAATGTTGTAAAAGTTCATGTGTAAATATTCACTAGCATTTCTTCTTCGTTCTGTATATAAAAACAATCACGTAAAACGAAATTGAATATCTCTAAAAAGTAAATGTATTGCAATGAGACATATGCCAACTGATAACAAGCAAAAATGAATATCAACCGAAAGAAAAATATATATAACACAGTGTTAGTATGTAGATTTCTCTAATATATTTGTTTACTTCATAGGGAGGATAAACATCTCTTAAAATAAAAATGGTATAATTAAAATACAAGAAAGTATAAAACTATATAAAATGAAGCCATATTCCTTACAATTTCATTCAAGAGATTTAGCCTCGTTGTAATAACATACTCTTATCATCATGTGGAGTGGGAGAAAAATACTCTATGAAATGAAAATGTTCGAAAATTCCATTGCAAAATGGAGGAGAAAACTATGGGTTACTTCTGGACATTAGCAGTTTTTAATCTAACCTTACTTCTTGTAGGTTTCTTCAGAGATGGTCTTGTTATGTTGGGTTTTACGTTTATGTTTTTCTTAGTATCCTTTTGATCTATTTGTGGAGGCGAATGGTGGACCTCAACTTGAATTTCCGATTTAGTCAGTTAATCTTCTGGTTCATTAGAAACATCAACAGACAAAACATCAAATTTATTTGATGTCATAACTTTAATGTCTCTAATGGAGGGGGGAGGGGGTGATGGAGGTCTCTCTTTTACGATTAGTAGATGGTGGGATTTTAGGTTTTTGCACCTTTCCCACTACTGGAAAGTTGGTTTTAAGTGGAACCTCCATCAAATCAGGCAAGGACATGGCCTGGGAGAGGTTTGTACTAGTTTTTGTAATGGGGGACGAAGGCTGTACAGAAATGGGCAATGTCCTAGTAATAATACACCATAGTAAAGCCTCAAGGGGTAATATTGTTACCTCGTTATTTGACATTTTATCAAGTAGTATATTTCTTTTTCTAGAGTTATTGGCAGTACAAGGTTGGATTGATTTTAATGCCTTGGCATAGATATTTGATCTATTTAATAGTCTTTTGGCATGTCCAACACTTATATGTTCTAGATTCAATTTGTTGAGGGCAGCTTCCTCCAACGTATATAGCTCGCATTTATGATTTATGATTTGAGTTGCAATTTTAACATCTGGCTCCAAGTGCACATTCTCCATGGTAAGATTTGGAGCAAATACCACACATTTTCTAATTTTTTCAAACTTTAGACAGGTGCCCAAATTTAAAACAATTAAAACACTGCAGTGGCTTCTGCTTGAATGGTCTTACTTTAATCATTTCGTTTTCAATAATAATATGGAAAAGTACATCAGCATCCTTGAAAGAAAGGATTATCATTGATTTACCTGGGACTTTGTGAACTTTCCATACATTTAGTGGACACATAGCCAGTATCTCCTCCACTGTAAATTCATACAGATCTCTGTTAAAAACTACTCTCATTCCGTAGCTAAAATTTAGGTGGGGTTTAACATCTAACTTGATATCATCATTAGTTGTTTTTATGTTGGACAGTATCACAGACTGTGCACTTGATTTGGCATGGATAAGGAAACTATTTTTTTCCAAAATGAGGTATACCCCCCGGTGCAATAGTTCCTAATTTTTTTCTGAATTAATTTGCATATTTTGAAATAATTTCCTGCAACCCCCTTTGATTCCGCTACAAGCCACATGGGTGGTTTTGGCTTTATCTGGAAAGGTATAACTAAATCAGCGTTTTTGTCCAACTAATCGCTAGGATTATATACATCTAAATCCTTGGGTACCTTATCGCAGAGAGCAGCCTGACATTCCGTTATCAATTTTAATATTATTCATGTTACTTATTGCATTAGATGCTTCATCATACTGTGAGCTATCCATGAATCCCATTTTTCATCTTCAAGTTTCATCCTTATTTCGTTTATACATCCATAGCCCTCAAATGCTTTATATAGATTATCATAGTTTGTCTCTATTGGAATTTGAGTAACATGAAGGATTCGAAGTTTCCTCGTGTTACCCAAATTACTCGAATATGGAATGTCAGTTGAATGGTCCTTTCCCGTTCCAGGGTCATGAACAGAATTTTCCCTAATCAAATTAGCAGAGGTCGTCAACAGGCCCGGGGGGAGGGGGGGGGGGGGAGTCAGCATATCCATTGATTAGGAAGA
>NC_090725.1:79873423-79909159 GCF_036898095.1 Palaemon carinicauda
TTTTTTTTTAATCAAAAAAGTAATTTTTAAAGTAATTTTCAAGTAATTGATTAAAATTACTCTTTTTAAATCTTTGCTATCAGAAACAATTATTTCACATGAGGAAGCACAATCTTGAGCTCAGAACATATTGAATTAGATAAAAAATGCATCATAATGAACATAAAAGTATAAATATACAGATTGGAATAATCATTATCATATGAAGTGAAAAAAAAAAAAAATTCAGAGAGTAAACCAACCTGCAAAACCTCTACAAGGAAAACAAACACTTTGATAAAAAGTTAAAAGCATCTTTCAAATGAGAAATTAGGCTACTCTTCTACAAATTCAGGGAATAAGAATCTTTGAATACCATACAGTATAAACATATAAGGTACAGGAGGTTAAACATCAATCAAATGAAAAGGTACAAATATCATGAAGCGTAAAAGGTTAAAACTTTGTTAAAAACAACTTACGGCAATAGTTTACAACACCACGCTCTCCATTTACTCCAAAATAATGCAATCCTGCCGTTTTCATCTTCTTGCACAGTAATTAGGTAGTTATTTAAATTCTGGGAAAGCAATAATTATAACCCCTTCCCCCTTCCTCAACATTTAAATAACCACCTAATTACTGTGCAAGAAGATGAAAACTGCAGGAGTGCATTATTTTGGAGTAAATGGAGAGCGTGGTGTTGTAAACTATTACCCAACTTACTTTTCTACATACAGATTGATGAATAAATCTCTCTAGCAAAATCCTGCAACGTTATACAACTGATGAAACAATAAACATTACTTAAAAGTCATACATACACTCCTGGTATAAAATGAGAATAAATCTCCTTAGTAACAATAACCGACAAATTGGAAATGGAAGAAAGAAACTCCTTTCCAATATCAAAATTGACTCCACATGCAAATTGGGCGAATAAAATCCCTCGGCGGTAACATGTGGAGCGGGAGAATGGTTTGTATTGGATGATACAGGCAATGGGAAAGCAGAGTTATTTCAGTGCCCCAATAAATAATCGAATTGATAAAAATCTTAAAGTATGACTGGACATCTTAAGTATTCCGACGCTGATTAACAAATTCTAGGCAATCTGTGGGCGTATGATTCGACCGATCTTCGGTCTGCAGTTAAAACAGCTCCAACCTTTCGGCTGATATAAACAAGTTCTAAAGCTTATGCTGATTATGGGGGATAAAGTTGAACCCTAACAAAACTACGTATGATTGTCAGTAGGTCAAGAACTGTGGTTACTCAACATCCAGATCTTTCCATTGAATATAGGTAGTAGGTTGGCCAGGGCACCAGCCGCCCGTTGAGATACTACCACTAGAGAGGTATTGGATCCTTTGACTGGCCAGACAGAAATGCATTGGATCCCTCTCTCTGGTTACGGCTTATTTTTTCTTTGCCAACACTTACACAGAATAGTCTGGCCTATTCTTTACATATTCTCGTCTTTCCTCATACACCTGACAACAATGAGATACTAAACACTTCTTCACCCAAGGGATTTATTACTGTACTGCAATTGTTCAGTGCACTTTCCTCTTGGTAAGGGTAGAAGAGACTCTTTAGCTGTGGTAAGCAGCTCTTCTAGGAGAAGGACACTCCAAAATTAAACCATTGTTCTTTAATCTTGGGTAGTGCAATAGCCTCTGTACCATGGTCTTCCACTGTCTTGGGTTAGAGTTCTCTTGCTTCAGGGTACACTCGGGCACACTATTCTATCTTATCATTTTTCTTTTCTTCCACTTGTTTTTTTAAATGGTGTGTTGGGCAGACTTAATAGAAGGGCCATGGATGCCTCGTGGTTTATCAAGAGGTTGTCTTTACCTTTTCTGGTTCTTTTTCTTCTCAAAACCATCCTTACTGTTCTCCCTTCAGATGAAGTGGCTATCCAAGGAGGGTATTTAGCCTTGAATGGTGTATCGGCTCCTCCATATTGACCAGTTTTTCCGACTTTTTACTTTAGTCTATGGGTTTCATCAATCACTCTATTTATAATTCTGTACATATTGTTTTTGTTATAATTCTTGTTAATCTAGTTTTTAAGTATGATGTCTTTTTTTATTTCTATTAATTCATATACTGTCTGAAGACATTGAACGAAATCCGGGACCAGTACGTCCTAGATTTCGTCAATGCTGTCTTCTGTATTGCAATATTCGTGGTCTTCATGCAAATATTCAAGACCTTACAGTTGCAGCCAGACAGTATGATATTCTTTTGTGCTCAGAAACTTTGATTTCTGATATGAGGCACTCATCTGAGCTCCTTATAACTGGTTTTAAGAAGCCAATAATGTTGAAACGTAATGCCATCCCTAGGGCCAGGGGAATGGCGGTGTATATTAGGACTGAGTACCCTGCTTCTCATAAGTCCTGCTATCAATGTGGATGTCATGAGATTCAGGTAATAAAAGTTTGTGGCAGGCATAACAACTTTTATTTGTGTTCGATCTACCGGAATCCAGACATGAATGATTCTATCTTCGATTGTCTTCTTACCATTATGGCTAAGATACAAGATGATGATAGAAAGGCTTCTTTTGTCAAAATCTAGTCAACATAATTGATAGGTGTATCCCTTCTCGTGTGCTAAGGTACAGAGTGAAGGACAAACAGTGGTTCAATGATGATTGTAGACCTGCTTATTTGGAGAAGCAGGAGGCCTATCATCTTTGGAAGGGTAACAGATCAGATTTGACCTGGAATAACTATACTCAGCTTCAAGCTTTTGCTCAGAGGGTTTATGCCTCAACTGAAAAGGAGTACAATTTAACCATAAAAGAAACCCTTTCTGGTACAACTCAGGAACATAAATGGTGGTCTACCCTTAAATCTGCACTCTTTGGTGTAGATGCAACAGTTCTTCCTTTACTTAATCCAGATGGCTCAGTCACTCACTCTCCAAAGGAAAAGGCAACCCTTTTGGCTGATGTTTTTGACAGTAAACAGAGTAATGAAAAACTTGAACTTCCTCATTCCTGTTTTCCTGAGGCTAAACTAACTAGTTTAGCTTTTCGATCTCGTGAAAATAAAGCTCTGTTGATGGATCTTGATGCTTATGGGGGTGTAGACCCAAATGGTATTTTTCCTTTGTTTTTTATAAAGACAGCAGATTCTTAGCGCCAACGTTATCTGTTAATTTGCGCAAGTTAGCAAGAAGAGGAGCTTTTAGCACTTGTTGGAGAATTGGTAATGTTACTTCTCTATGTAAATGTGTTTGTGGTAGCTCAAGTCCCACTGATTACCGCCCAATTTCCATAACTTCCATATTATCTAAAGTTTTTGAACGTCTTCTAGCAAAGCATCTTAATAGGTTTGCTGAAGGTAATCATCTATTCCCTAGTTTGCAATTTGGTTTTCGTAAAGGCCTCGGAGCATGTGATGCCCTTCTTACAATCTCCAATGCTGTACAGAAATCCCTTGATTGTGGTCGGGAAGTTCGTATGATTGGCCTTGATTTTAGTGCAGCCTTTGACCGTGTTAATCATGAGGCCCTTACTTTCAAACTTAAACAGTTGGGAGTGGGTGGGCCGTTTCTTAGCATTATTATTGATTTTTTAAGTAATAGATCTCAAAGAGTTGTTGCTGATGGGCACCATAGTGAGTATAAGAATGTGATATCCGGTGTCCCACAGGGTAGTGTTCTTGGCCCATTACTTTTCATACTATATACACATGACATGTGGTTTGGCCTAGAAAACAAGCTTGTTGCATATGTAGATGATGCTACTTTTTTATGTAAATTCTTTCAAAGTGTTGTAATTTATACAGAATATATTCATTTTTGTAAAGCGTGTATTATTCCAATCACCTGTGTTTATTTCAGTTTTCGCTCGCACCCCTGATAAAGAATAGAAGTAAGAGGTGGTTTTCAATAATTCTTAAGAATAATGGCCCAGTTTTGTTTTGAGTGTATTTAAGAGACATTTGGATATTCATTGTTTTTATATATTGTTATCTGGGAGTTATATAACTGTCTCAGAGCTCGGGTATTAATATTTCCAAGTGTAACAGATTTAATGTAAAAACAAACAGGTGAGTTTGGAACTCGAAAGGTTGTGTAGCTTGCCAGCCGTAATATATATATTATATTATATTTTGGTTCCCAGACCACGAGACTATAATATATATATATATATATAAATATATATATATATATATATATATATATAAATATATATATATATATATATATATATATATATATATATTATATATATATATTATATTATATATATATATAAATATATATATATATATATATATATATATATATATATTATATATATATATTATATTATATATATATATATATATGTGTGTGTGTATGTGTGTGTGTACCATCGGGTAAATTAGCTAATTATCACGCATCACTGTGGAATACAGCACATCCAACACCATTTTCTTAATCTGAGCTTTGGACATACAGTTCATCTTTATATGATCTTTACATAAAGCATCATGTTCACAGAAAGTAGATTTGATCTCAAGTTAATTGGGACTATAAATATCATGCAAACGGCAGATTTACGTTTCTCTAACGGAAACATTCACCTAACATACTGCAAGAGAGAATATCTCAAGGGAAACATTGATTTCTACTATACAATAACGGGGGGAAAATCCTCTTCACTGGATAAAAATCAAACAAACATACGAGATCCCAGACTCACAATCGATCATGCTTTACTATAGTCCATTTCTTTTAGCGATGCATATTTGCACAGACTCGCGGCGGTGCCCTTTTAGCTCGGAAAAGTTTCCTGATCACTGATTGGTTAGAATTATCTCGTCCAACCAATCAGCGATCCGGAAACTTTTCCGAGCTAAAAGGGCATCGCTGCGAGTCGGTGCAAATATGCATCGCTAAAAGAAATGGACTACAGTAACTTCACAAGCGAAAAAAAAAAATCACAAATATAATCATAAATCCTAAAACCAAAATGAACAAATACCCTCTTCAATGGAAACAGTTCCCAAAGGAAAATTAACTTTACATGCAAAGGGATGACACGTTTTTTCAACCTAAAATCTCGCTCAAAGGGAAACATATTGCGTGAAGTGAGGGTCTGTGAATATTTCTCGAGTAAAACCAGATCAAATAAGCACCTTCCCAAAGGGAAATTCTGAAAGAAATTTTACACACAGACAAGGAAGATTACGCATATTCTGAATGAAAAAGAAAGACGTTATCCCACATCAATAGAGAAAAAAAACCGTCCTAAATACAAACACATATCTTATAAAAACCATGAAAGAATAAACAAATTTTAAAGTATAGATTCTTGCACAACATATGAAATGGATTTCAAATGGGGACTTGCGTAAGCAACTATATCATTTAAATGCCAAATTCACCATTGCATACTCTGTTCTAATCATCTCTGTCTTTCTTCGTGTAATATTTCATGCATCCTAGTAAGTAAGTATTGCAAATCCTGTGGTGTTCAGCTAATAAGGACAGCGCCATCAACAAAATATATACACATATATTTACACAAATGTAAAATAATTTAATGTTGTAAAAGTTCATGTGTAAATATTCACTAGCATTTCTTCTTCATTCTGTATATAAAAACAATCACGTAAAACGAAATTGAATATCTCTAAAAAGTAAATGTATTGCAATGAGACATAAGCCAATTGAAAACAAGCAAAAATGAATATCAACCGAAAGAAATATATATATATATAACAGTGTTAGTATGTAGATTTCTCTAATAGACTTGTTTACTTCATAGGGAGGATAAACATCTCTTAAAATAAAAATGATAAAAGGTACTACAGCACAAAATACATAGTCAGAAAGGCACATTTCTCTAATGGTATAATTAAAATACAAGAAAGTATAAAACTATATAAAATGAAGCCATATTCCTTACAATTTCATTCAAGAGATTTAGCCTCGTTGTAATAACATACTCTTATCATCATGTGGAGTGGGAGAAAAATACTCTATGAAATGAAAATGTTCGAAATATAACATTACACCTCTAATACCCAGAACAAACGTCTCCAAAGTAAAATTCCCAAGTTAACACATGCTGAAAAAATATACATGTTGCAAATATAAAACCAAACTTCATTTATTAACTGATACAATAAACATTTCTCCCATGAAACCATACTTCTTGATTCTCATCATTTATTCATTTCCTTATTTCCTTTCCTCACTGGGCTATTTTTCCCTATTGGAGCCCTTGAGCTTATAGCATCTTGCTTTTCCAACTAGGGTTATAGCTTGGCTAGTAATAATAATAATAATAATAATAATAATAATAATGATAACAATAATAATAATAATAATAATATGTCTCGTATTATATAGGACATATTTTTTGACGTTGTTCCTGTTTTTAGAATGATTTATTGAAAACCCTCGGCTTTAAAATGGAAAACAAACATTCCGCAAGTTCAGAAAAAAAGAATCGCGTAATACCCTCTGAAATAAAAAAAAAAAAAAAAATACTCCTCAGACCCAATGATCTAAGGGATATGTCACTTCCCGTTAGATGATACAATATCTTAAAATGGAAGAATATAAATTCGTGAACCATGGAAACAAAGAGGGGCACTGAGTAGAGCACAGACTCCGCGGCGGCGGCTTACTTCTTAACCTTGACCTTCACCGATGACCGTAAAGCTACAAAGCGAGGAATAAAGACGAACGTGACGTCACACAGAATGGTGGCTGTTTGTTTACATCTCGAGTACCCTAGCAGTAACGAAGGAGGGTAACTTTGGAGCGGCTCCTCAGTTATCCCGCCACCTTTCCCCAGCGAAGCGTTAACGCTATATGGGGTGCAGATAGCTATGTGGCGTGTTAATGCATGCGTCCCCTGCTGATATACGATATCCTAGAGGGAAACCTTTACGGTACTCGTGCCAGAAGTTAGAATTCTGTGATAACCTTTAGTTTAATTCTCTGGGAATATCCACTGTAGTCAAATATACCCTAAGGAAGCTACTGGAGGAACCTTCCATCAGGACGACATGGCTATTTCCCCCAAAAATAGATTTTTCGCTTCGCTCAAAATCCGTTTAATTGGCGTGCATTTTCATACACTATAATATGAACCAGTTTAAAGTCTGTGTGACTAAGATGTCCAAACTTATTTGTGATTATGTGAACTGGACAATTTGCGTCACCGTAACCTTGACCTTCCAAAATTTAATAATGTACAGCTTTTTACATAACAGTTAATCCGTAAAGTTTTCCTTACTCTGCTATTAAAATTGTGGCCAGGATGCTGTTCACAAACAAATAAACAAACAAACACTCAAACCAGAGAGAAAACATAACCTACTTCAAACTTCCTTGGCGGAGGTAACAAACGAACTACACACAGGAATACGAAACACTTGGTCTCTTGCAAGGAAGCAAAAAGTTTGAATTTGGAGTTAGGGTATAAATTTCACACACACACACACACACACACACACACACACAAACAAAAACTATCTTATTTGGATGTCAAAGCAAACATACTGTGACTGAGAAGTATATTTCACACCCATAACTAATTTTGGAAAAAATCAAGGCCTTGTATAATTTTGAAACAGTTTTACAATCTGCCCCCATGAGAAATGGGACAATACTTTTAAAAGATTTAGAGCCTTAAGAAATTTAAGTTTTAATGCCTTTAAGCATGGGACCCAGGTCAACCTACAATCGAAAATCAATCCTAAAATTTTAGCTTCCCCTACACATGGGATCCGTTGTCCTTTCATGTATATATCCGGGTCTGAATGTACACCCCAGATACGACAGAAATGGACAATAGTAGTTTTGCTTGTTGAAAACTTAAACCCATTCATATCAGCCCACTGAATAATTTTATCAACTGTGAGTCGTAGGTTTCTCTCAACCATTACCATTCTAGCTCCAGCAAATGATATAGAGAGATCATCCACAAATAGTGTAGGGAGGATATCTTGGGGAATGACTGAGGATAACCCATTAATTGCTAGTGCAAATAGGGTCACACTCAGCACACTACCTGGGAACTCCTTCCTGACATTTACTCATTGATAGTTTCCCCTACTCTCACTTGAAAAACTCTATGTGAAAGAAACGACTGAACAAACAGTGATAGCTCTCCTCTTAAACCAATTCATGAATGGTTTTAAGTATACCATATCTCCATGTAGTATCATATGCCTTTTCAAGGTAAAAAAGAAGACTGTTACATGGCGCTATTTGGAAGCAAAGGCTTCACAAATAAAGGACTCAAGTCGTATCATCACATCAATTGTTGAGTACATTTTCCTGAATCCCCACTGGATAGGTGATGATCTTACATAGGCAAGATGCTGCTGAAAACTTATCCTTACTGGGTTTTAAAACCGCTAAAATAATGGCTAGTTCCCAAACACTTGGATAACTATGATCATGCCATATTCTATAAATAATGCTTGAAAAAAATAACTTGGTATGAACAGGTACATGTTTAATCATTGCATATGGAATTCCATCGGGTCTAGGGGATGTATCGTTACACGTAGCAAGTGCAAAATCAAATTATCTTTTAGTAAAAAGAGAATTGTATGACTCTTCCTTTCTTGTTGCGAAATTTAAAATTTTCTTTTCTTCAATGCATATATATAATCAGATACACATATTATATATATATATATATATATATATATATATACTGTACATACATATATATACATATATATATATATATATATATATATATATATATATATATATATATATATAAAATGTAAGAATATATGTTTAAAATATATTCTCTTTTAAATGTGACAGGTACGTGTCATCTACAGAAGCTATGAAATGTGAAACTTATGCTTTTGTTAGCATCGCCTCAAAGCTAAACTTTCTATTTCTGAAACTTCAAAGCCATGCAATGGCCATGTGAAGCATATAGCAATTAAATATATATATATATATATATATATATATATATATATATATATATATATATATATATATATATATACAGATATATATATATATATATATATATATATATATATATATACATATATATATTTATATACATATATATATATATATATATATATATATATGTGTATATATATATATATATAGATATATATATATATATATATATATATATATATATATATATATATATATATAAATATATATATATATATATATATAAATATATATATATATATATATATATATATATATCTATATATATATATATATATACATATATATATATATATATATATATATATATATATATATATATATATATATATATATATATATATATATATATATATATAATCTATACATAAATATATGAATATATGTACACTACTGTATATTTCGTGTACATCTGAATAAAAAATACACTGAACTATCTCACAAGCCAAAATAAAATAACAGTATTAATAAATGATTTCTCATAAACTAAAAACTTAAATCTCAAAATAAATCACCCCATTCTGTTTATAGTCGTACGTAACATGTAGGACGTTATTTCACATAATTAGCCAATCCTCTTATCTCTTATAATACGGTGCCAAAGGAACTGAATAGATTCCACGAAATGGACTCGATCCTCTTGAGTAAAGAAGCTTAGAAATATAGAGATATTCGTCATCAGGGGAAGTAAACTCTGTCGAGAGTTTGTGGAACAGCTTTCAAGGTGAAGGGCGGAGGTTCTTGAAGTCATCTTTAGAAAAAGTCCTTCGAATCCAAATGTCAATCACAATCTTGAGCACAGATTCCAAGAACGTAAGGTTTGGAGTTGGGGAGTTTTTCATCATGAGAGAGAGAGAGAGAGAGAGAGAGAGAGAGAGAGAGAGAGAGAGAGAGAGAGAGAGAGAGAGAGAGAGAGAGAGAGAGTTTAGCTATCTATGTTACAATCTTGAGCACAGATTCCAAGAACGTAAGGTTTGGAGTTGGGGAGCTTTTCATCGTGAGAGAGAGAGAGAGAGAGAGAGAGAGAGAGAGAGAGAGAGAGAGAGAGAAGAGAGAGAGAGAGAGAGAGAGAGTGTTTAGCTATCTATGTCAGTTCTGACATTAGAGTACGTTTTCCTATTATATGCGCCATCGAGGTATGGGCAGAAAACATTAGTGTCTTTAAGAAGCAATATAGTAGAGGAGATCTACTTGAAAAATAGAACGTCATCCACAATAAATTGCAATAGTCTCTTGAAAAGTGTCCTTTAGTCTATAAATAAACATATGAGTAAAAAATAATTCAGGCTAATATACACACTCAACTACAGACTCAACATCGTATTCAAGCCGGGCAAGGGCTGAAAAGCCTCGGGTATCTTTTACCACATGTTGCCAAGGCTTGCGGGACTGATATTCTTAAGAAAACATACTGAACATTGTACTTCGGATCATTCCCAGACTGATATTCTTAAGGAAACATACTGAACATTGTACTTCGGATCATTCCCAGACTGATATTCTTAAGGAAACATACTGAACATTGTACTTCGGATCATTCCCAGACTGATATTCTTAAGGAAACATACTGAACATTGTACTTCGGATCATTCCCAGACTGATAGTCTTAAGAAAACATACTGAACATTGTACTTCGGATCATTCCCAGACTGATAGTCTTAAGAAAACATACTGAACATAGTACTTCGGATCATTCCCAGACTGATAGTCTTAAGAAAACATACTGAACATAGTACTTCGGATCATTCCCAGACTGATATTCTTAAGAAAACATACTGAACATTGTACTTCGGATCATTCCCAGACTGATATTCTTAAGAAAACATACTGAACATTGTACTTCGGATCATTCCCAGACTGATATTCTTAAGGAAACATACTGAACATTGTACTTCGGATCATTCCCAGACTGATAGTCTTAAGAAAACATACTGAACATAGTACTTCGGATCATTCCCAGACTGATAGTCTTAAGAAAACATACTGAACATAGTACTTCGGATCATTCCCAGACTGATATTCTGAAGAAAACATACTGAACATAGTACTTCGGATCATTCCCAGACTGATATTCTGAAGAAAACATACTGAACATAGTACTTCGGATCATTCCCAGACTGATATTCTTAAGGAAACATACTGAACATTGTACTTCGGATCATTCCCAGACTGATATTCTTAAGGAAACATACTGAACATTGTACTTCGGATCATTCCCAGACTGATATTCTTAAGAAAACATACTGAACATTGTACTTCGGATCATTCCCAGACTGATATTCTTAAGAAAACATACTGAACATAGTACTTCGGATCATTCCCAGACTGATATTCTCAAGAAAACATACTGAACATAGTACTTCGGATCATTCCCCGACTGATATTCTTAAGAAAACATACTGAACATTGTACTTCGGATCATTCCCAGACTGATATTCTTAAGAAAACATACTGAACATTGTACTTCGGATCATTCCCAGACTGATATTCTTAAGAAAACATACTGAACATAGTACTTCGGATCATTCCCAGACTGATATTCTTAAGAAAACATACTGAACATAGTACTTCGGATCATTCCCCGACTGATATTCTTAAGAAAACATACTGAACATTGTACTTCGGATCATTCCCCGACTGATATTCTTAAGGAAACATACTGAACATTGTACTTCGGATCATTCCCCGACTGATATTCTTAAGGAAACATACTGAACATTGTACTTCGGATCATTCCCCGACTGATATTCTTAAGGAAACATACTGAACATTGTACTTCGGATCATTCCCAGACTGATATTCTCAAGAAAACATACTGAACATAGTACTTCGGATCATTCCCAGACTGATATTCTTAAGAAAACATACTGAACATAGTACTTCGGATCATTCCCAGACTGATATTCTCAAGAAAACATACTGAACATAGTACTTCGGATCATTCCCAGACTGATATTCTTAAGAAAACATACTGAACATAGTACTTCGGATCATTCCCCGACTGATATTCTTAAGGAAACATACTGAACATTGTACTTCGGATCATTCCCAGACTGATATTCTTAAGGAAACATACTGAACATAGTACTTCGGATCATTCCCAGACTGATATTCTTAAGGAAACATACTGAACATAGTACTTCGGATCATTCCCAGACTGATATTCTTAAGAAAACATACTGAACATAGTACTTCGGATCATTCCCAGACTGATATTCTCAAGAAAACATACTGAACATAGTACTTCGGATCATTCCCAGACTGATATTCTCAAGAAAACATACTGAACATAGTACTTCGGATCATTCCCAGACTGATATTCTCAAGAAAACATACTGAACATTGTACTTCGGATCATTCCCAGACTGATATTCTCAAGAAAACATACTGAACATAGTACTTCGGATCATTCCCAGACTGATATTCTTAAGAAAACATACTGAACATAGTACTTCGGATCATTCCCAGACTGATATTCTCAAGAAAACATACTGAACATAGTACTTCGGATCATTCCCAGACTGATATTCTTAAGAAAACATACTGAACATAGTACTTCGGATCATTCCCAGACTGATATTCTTAAGAAAACATACTGAACATAGTACTTCGGATCATTCCCAGACTGATATTCTTAAGAAAACATACTGAACATAGTACTTCGGATCATTCCCAGACTGATATTCTTAAAGAAAACATACTGAACATTGTACTTCGGATCATTCCCAGACTGATATTCTTTAAGAAAACATACTGAACATTGTACTTCGGATCATTCCCGGTAACAAATCTGAGGTACAAAGTTATTTAATGGACTTTAATTACTTGAATTTCATTTGCTATCCATTCTTCCTTTGAAAAATTTGGTCATGAGAAAATATATGTATGTACTTTTATTGTTACTTGTGGAAAGACGCTATGTGCGATGGAACACCAATGCCAAAAATTACTTTCCACCCAAACATTATTATTTTTCTGAGTAATAGGTATGATAATGTGATGAGAAGTTAGAATCACAGTGAGTAGGATCTGGATCTGAACTTGAACGAGTTTCAATGCATATTGAAATGATATATCTATATAAAAATTATGAATATTTCTATGAAACTTCCCTGAAGTTCACTTCCTGATTATCAAATGGCCCCCATGGAGGAACAGTCGCACACAGCATAGCTAAAACATGATACATATTTCAAAGTCCTAAACTTAAATGACTGCATTTGAATTCCTATACAAACTAAAGTTGAGAAAGACGGTAGTTACCTAATCGATTTCTCACCTGATAATTTCATTCAATACTCTGCAAGTCAACATAAGATCTATTGATAATTTGGATACATTCCATGGCATAAGAATGATTTCTATGATAATTCATACGATGGAAGAGTAATATAATAACAAAGATTAACGTCAGAGCACAGTACATACATAGCTGCAACTGAGAATGTTATAATCCACTTCAACAATGCTCATTCAGCTACATCAAATCTTCATTCTTAAAGACTCATATAAACAAACTTAAGACAACTATAGTCCATTTCTTTTAGCGATGCATATTTGCACCGACTCGCGGCGGTGCCCTTTTAGCTCGGAAAAGTTTCCTGATCGCTGAATGGTTAGAATTATCTTGTCCAACCAATCAGCGATCCGGAAACTTTTCCGAGCTAAAAGGGCACCGCTGCGAGTCGGTGCAATCAGCGATCCGGAAACTTTTCCGAGCTAAAAGGGCACCGCTGCGAGTCGGTGCAATCAGCGATCAGGAAACTTTTCCGAGCTAAAAGGGCACCGCTGCGAGTCGGTGCAAATATGCATCGCTAAAAGAAATGGACTATAGATGTATTACACAATGCTTCACCATTATTCATATCTCTATAACCTTTGGTGTAATTGAAAATGCTCAACTGTCTTTTTGCCTATGATAGATATGAATCTATCTAATATGACCACCATTTATTCAATACTGAAGTAACACTGAGCTCAGGTAGACAAATTTGTTGTGGCTAATAACCTTTGATCAGCCACATTGGCGTAAGGCTCTGATGATTTTCCATAATGAACTTACAGACAGTGATACTCGAGTTCTTAATTGAGAGGTTTTTTTTCTGTTTTATGGCGGACTTCATATTGAAATGAGGTGTAGGCTAAATTTGTCTAAAATAATGTGTAAAATTTATTTCCATCAACCGTATACATACATACATTATAAATATATATATATATATATATATATATATATATATATATATATATATATATATATATATATACATACATACATACATATACATGTATATATACATATTTATATATATATATATATATATATATATATATATATATATATATATATATATATATATATACATACAGTATAGTTACATACACTTTACGATCCTACAGAGTATAAATAAAATGTAGTGGATTGTTATAATATGGAGCATATCAAGTTGTTCCCTACTTTTTGGAATAAAACTAGATGTTTACCAAAAGATGAATTCAAGAAAAAAAAAAATTATAATATAAAATCGGTAAATGCTTATCATCAAATACATTTCATTTATCAAATTCCTAATGTGCAAAAAGCAAAAAAAAAAAAAGAAGTATATATTGAAAGGGCTTCTTGAAATACATTTCAGAGGTAAATTTCGTTCAGCCTACTCAAGGCATGATTGATTGATTGATTAACATAAGAATTTCTGACATCCTGACATCTAAGGTCGTTCACGTCGATATCATTTGTTTTATATTAAAAGAATATTCAATTAAAACCATAAAAGTTGAATTTCATTATAAAAGTTGAATAGTTTTACAGAAGACCTGCTTCTGAAATAAATCTAAAACTGCCGCTCGCATAGTAGGACACATCATGTCCAAGAATCTTGGCAAGGATGAACCTGCCATCCACACCTCGAGCCTCAAACAGATATCTATTTCTTAAGTTATTATAATTAGGGCATTCGGTCAACAAATGCCTCACAGTTAAAGGTACTAAACAGTTCTCGCAATACGGTTGGTGTTGGCCCTTCATAATGTTGTTTGGTATCAATTTGAACAATAAGCTGGACGTTTAAAAATCTGAAGGAAGGGAAGAATGTGATGTCAGCCTACCCAGTGAATCAGAATTGCGGGTTGATTGATGATGACAGATTATCTGGACCAGCCTCAGCAAATTAGACGTGGGAGGACTGGTGGCTGTATACGCTGCCAAACACGGGGAAGGAGAGCAAGACGATTGGGAGAGGGATTGTCAGAAGAGCTATAACACCACATGCCCATGAATTCAGTTCATCAAGAGGACATGGAAGCTGGCTGGACTACCAACTCTTCTCCTCCCATGGTATTGCCCTTCACCAGTACTCTGGGATTGAGGGATAATCTAACATACTTATTGACGATACTGGATTTTATCCAATTATTTTTCACAAAGAATTAGCTTTTTTCATTGAATAACAAACTAACCTCCTGGCTAGTACAGTGGTAACGTGTTTGCCTAGCATTCGCATGGCAAGAGATCGATCCCCGCCCAGGACCGTGAGTTTAAGCTATTTACTGGGGAGGCTACTGCTGTGGTAGGGCACCACAGTGGGGGGTTGGGCTTGCCCGGCTGACGTTCTGGTGAGCATCTATTCTGATGGAACCGGAACTGAAACCAGTCACCTTTAAGTCACCTTTAATATGTATACAGAACAAAGTCTTAAAGGGATGCCACCTTCATCCCTCAATTCCTGCATGTTAGTGACTATTAAAGGATGTTGCATAATAATCCCTTAATTCCTGCATGTTAGTGACTATTAAAGCATGTTGCATAATAATCCCTCAATTCCTGCATGTTAGTGACTATTAAAGGATGTTGCATATTATCTGGGCTCCATTGTCTTTAAGGGGATCATTAGAAAGTGTGAATATTATTACTTGGCAGATTGAGGCAAGCCAGGCAGATATATAGTCAACAGTGTCAATTCCATGACCTAATGCCCACTGCTATCGAAGATTTCCTTCCTCCAATGAATACACCAAAGCCCTGGAAATGACACATATCTTTTGACCTTCAAAGGCAACAACCGTAAAAATGGGTTTCAACCTCAACACTATTTTTGAAAAAAAGATGGTACCTTATCAATAAAATATGCCATTCTTTTCTTCCATCGATTTACGTATTTCTTGCCCTCTGTTAAAGGATTCTATGTTTAATTCAAGGTAATTCCACAAGTTATATTCTTACTTGACGGTAAAAATGCCTTTGTATTCAGTCTTTAAAAAAGAACAAAGTATCCGATAAAAGTAGCATTCATATATAACTTTTCTATTTCATTTTATTTCGTTATTATGTTCCCCTCTGTACGGCTTCTTAACACTGATATGGGCATTATTTGGTCTTCCTAAACTTTTTCTTTTCTCTTAAAAAGATACATTAAAACTTTTTCCTGTGTTTCATTTTGTTATCAACTATTACCAATAAGGAAACATTGTTATTTCTAATTAGGTAAACAGTAGATACAGTATATACACACATGATCATTCATAATATTTACACGTGATTTTCCTTATTTATATAAGCCATAAGTACATCTTAATATCGAATTCGCTCTGCCTCGGGATAGAAACCCAACATAATTCCCAATACGGAATATATATATATATATATATATATATATATATATATATATATATATATATATATATATATCTATATATATATATATATATATATATATATATATATATATCGATATATATATATATATATATATATATATATATATATATATATATATATATATATATACACATGCGTAAAAATCACAGGAAAACGTGATGCTCAGATGCAGAAGAACCACAGGGAAAATGAAAATACGAAATATACGATTAAGTCCTGACTAGTTTCGTGATACTTCTTCAGAGGACTCTGAAGAAGTATCACGAAACTAGTCATTGCCTTTTTTCATGCTTTCTTTTCCCATTAGTACAATTCATACCAACATTCCAATTTACAACCTCATACATTCATTTTAATGCATAACAAATACATTAATAATGCCTAGGGATATTGTTTACATTCCATCATATCTCACCCAGCTCATTTTCCACAAGCACTGCTGCTAACCAAATTTATATTCCAAATCTATCCTATGTTTTTACCTACTCATCTCTTGCAACCTCTCTCTTATACAGATATCTTTCTCTTTGTATACCTTCTGTTGGTACTTTCTATTTGCTTAACTTTCACAGTTTCATTTTTCGATTTTACAACCCATTCATATACTCATATTACTTTGTTCCTATTTTACTTTCCAACAATCCCTTCTTTACCAAAGCTGACTTTGATTCACTATTTGCGTACAGGTAAGGGGTGTGAAGTGGTCGCGATCAGGGATTGTAGATATGGAACAGATATGGCACAGATACTTCATTATAAGATAGACAAGTAGACTGGATAGTTTTGTACATTACAGTTGTAGTAAAGGTATGAAGGTTGACTGAATAGATCTAGTATCCTCAGGTTTTTTGTACCATTTTAATTTGCTCTCAGGGTTACTTCTTTTCAAACACTTATTTTTTTGCCGATATCTACATCAATCCATGCTAGTTATTTATAAAATGGTCTTGTCTTTTCCAACCCACAATACATCTCATCATATTAGACGGAACATTTGAAAAAAAAAAACGAATCGGAGAAATGTTTCAATTCATCCTTCACCTGCACCTTTTACTACTAATCTCAAAAACTCTCTTAATCTTCATCTTTTCTCAGTATTCAAAGACAGAGTCTCTCTCTCTCTCTCTCTCTCTCTCTCTCTCTCTCTCTCTCTCTCTCTCTCTCTCTCTCTCTCTCTCTCTCTTCAATTTAGCAATAACCACAACTAATTCAAAAGAAACAAGACATTTCAATGTGTTTCCTCCCAACTGAAAAACCTCTTCCAGGGCACATTTCCCAATAACCATGACCAACGGAGCAAAATAATTCCTTATCAGAAATTTAATTTTGTAAGGGAACCGTAAAGGCAAATATTGGAACAGAAGGACTATGGGTGGAGTTGGCTATAGATTGATATCTCTTCTCCTCCTGTTCCCCCAAATACTTATGTCCAAAGAAACTACTTCGTCTCCTTATTCATTTTCATTTCTCTTTTCTTTTCTCCTCCCACATACTTTCCTACGTTGTTTTTTTTCCCCTTCAATTATTCTGGTCATCGTTTAATTTAATTTTTTTTTCACAATATCACCTCAATTTTTCCTCTTTCATCTTTCCTTCATTTTGCTATTTTTCCCTTTTTATTTGGCTTTTAGTTCTACTTAGTTTTTTTTTTCCTCAAAGTTCATTTATAAGAAAAAACCAAAGTAAACTTCAACACTGTTACCAACACAGAAAAAGTTCGTTCTTCAAGGCAATAAACTTGAAAAAAAAATATATAAACTTTCATTCTTGCAAAGGACCACATGTGATAATTCAAAGGAGTTTAATAAGGTCAAAAACCCTATACTAGACAGTAATTTCTTGGAAATAGTCGAATATGACCCGAATAAACCTTAGTATTAATCTTTCACTGTAAACCAAGTGCAGAAGTGTCTCTTTCAGACATTGTTATATAAAAGAAGAGATTCTTTACAACCATAATAATAAGTATATATCGAATCAAGAAAGAATGAATGATTTGAAGGTCTCTGGCACCCAGACATCGAAGGTCATACATGCCGATGTCGTTTATTATAAATAAAGATTAAAGGAATGTTCAACTAAAACCAGAGAAGTAAATATGTTATAAAAGTTAAATGGCATTAAGAAGACCTGCTTCTGATATAAATTTAAAAATGCCACTAGCATTGCACGACACATCATGTCCAAGGAACTTGGCAAGGATGAACCTGCCATCCTAACCCCAAGCCTCAAACAGATATCTATTTCTTTCTGTGTTATAATTGGGGCATTCAGTCAACAAATGCCTCACTGTCAAGGGTATCAAACAGTTGTTGCAATATGGTTGGTGTTAGGCAGCCAGCAGAAACTCGTGTGTCATCCGAGTGTGACCAATACAGAGACGACAGGAGTAGTTTCCCATTTCTGGGCATCCCATTATACCTCCAAGGGGATATAACAATAACAATTTCTCCCATCTTATTTTCGGTTAAGCTATCCCAATGCTGTTGCCAATTGTTATAAATAGAATACTTAATTGCGGGTAAAAAATCATTACAGAGAATGAGATACCTTCTTGGCAGCAACTCGGCTGCAGCACTCTTTACCAGTGAATCTGCCTCTTCATTTCCAGACACACTTACGTGTGCCTGAACCCAGCATATTTGAACTGTTATCCCTGTTAGACCAATAATTAAAAGCCACTCTAAAATCTTTAAAACTAAAAGGGTTACTAGAATCAAAACCCTTTAAATCTTGAAGGGCACTTCTTGAATCACTATAAATGGTAAAAATTGCCCTCCTCTATTTTCTAAATAGCGGTTAATATGCCATAAAATTCAGCAGCAAATATGGAAGATATTGGAGGAAGTGCGCCTCTACAGTTAAAAGAACTAATGTATATATCAAATCCAACGCCATTATCAGATTTGGAACCATTTGGCACCATCAGTATATATAAGAGTCGATTCCCAATGTTTTTCAACATGTTCCATAAAAAAAGAGACCTCTAGCCTCTAATTCAGTCATGTTTTTTAACACCAATAAAATATTTACAAAAGAATATTTCTGATAATTTCCACGAAGAGGTTCATGATATCTTAAATGGAAGCACCTTACCTCTACTTACATCAAGACTGTTTAATAATTGTTTTATCCGAAAGCCATAAGGTTGAGGAGATTTTGGGTGCAACTAAAAGTATGTTGAGTGCCTTACAAGGCTTCCAGTCTGAAATGCTGAAGAGTTAGGGAATCTTTGTAACCTAAACCAATACCGAATAATGGAAGACATTCGGTAATAGTCTGGAGGCAACTTTCCAGCATCAACAGTGAGACTTGGGATAGGTGAGGTTCTAAACGCTCCTGTGGACAATCTAATACCAGCCTGATGTATCAAATCTAATATCTTTAATCGACTTGGGGTGGCAGAGTAGCACATTTCACACCCATAACTAATTTTGGGAAAAATTAAGGCCTTGTATAATTTCAAAATAGTTTTACGGTCTGGCCCCCATGATGTACGGGACAATACTTTTAAAAGATTCAGAGCCTCGAGACATTTGGCTTTCAATGCCTTTAAGTGAGGAACCCATGTAAGCCTAGAGTCGAAAATCAATCCTAAAAATTCAGCTTCACCTACACACGGGATCTGTTGACCTTTCATTTATATATCCGGATCTGAATTTACTCCCCCGGATACGACAGAAATGGAAAACAGTTGATTTGCTTTTTTAAAACTTGTACCCATTTATCAGCCCACTGAATAGTTTTGTCAATTGAGAGTTATAGTTTTCTCTCAACCATTGCCAAAAATCTTAAATGACTTTCTCAATAAGCCAATCTTTTGTGCAATTGAAGAAGACACACACCTAACGTGTTTTTCAAACGTAAATTTCCTATCGAAAATCGCACCTAAAATTTTAAGTCATAAAAATTTAAAGAAACATTATCAATGATGAGATCCGGATGTTGAAGAGCCACTGTCCTTGAACTACTTACAATCATACTTTGAATTTTGTTAGGATTCAACTTCATACCCCATAATTTGCACCATGCACTAATTTTAGCTACATCTCTTAAGGGATTCAGAAAGCCCAGATCTGCATTCAGGAGATGGAATTGGTGCAAAGAGAGTAGCATCATCTACATATGCAACATGCTTGTTCTCTAGTATAACCCACAGGGCATGTGTATATATTATGAAAAGTAATGGGCAAAGAACACTACCCTGAGGAATACCAGATATCACATTCCTATACTCACTATGGTGCCCATCAACAACTCCTCTTTGAGATCTATTACTTAAAAATTCAATAATAATGCTAAGAAACGACCCACCCACTCCCAATTGTTTGAGTTTGAAAACAAGGGAATTATGATTAACGCGGTTAAAGGCAGCACTAAAATCCAGGCCAATCATACGAACTTCCTGACCACAATCAAGGGATTTTTGTACAGCATTTGAGATTGTAAGAAGGGCATCGCAAGCTCCAAGGCCTTTACGAAAACCAAATTGCAAACTAGGGAACAGATGATTACCTTCAGCAAACCTACTAAGACGTTTTGCCAAAAGACGTTCAAAAATTTTAGATAATATGGGAGTCATGGAAATTGGGCGGTAATCAGTTGGACTTGACCTACCACAAATACATTTACATAGTGGAGTAACATTACCTATTCTCCAACAAGTGCTAAAAGCTCCTCTTCTTGTTAACTTTCACAAAATAACAGATAACTTTTGAGCCAAGAAATCTGCAGTCTTTATGAAAAAAAAAAATAAGGAAAAATACCATTTGGGTCTACACCTCCCTAAGTATCAAGGTCCATCAACAGAGCCTTAATTTCACGACATCGAAAAGTTTAACTGGTTAGTTCAGCTTCAGGAAAACAGGAATGAGGAAGTTCGAGTTTCTCATTACTCTGTTTACTGTCAAACACATCTGCCAAAAAGGGTTACCTTTTACTTTTGACAGTGAGTGACTGAGCCATTTGCTTTCATCTACACCAAAGAGTGCAGATTTAAGGGTAGGACACCATTTATGTTCCTGAGTTATACCAGAAAGGGTTTCATTTATGATTAGTTTTTATTCCTTTTCAGTTGAAGCATAAACTCTCTGAGCAAAAGCTCTAAGCTGAGTATAGTTATTCCAGGTCAAATCTGATCTGTTACCCTTCCAAAGATGATAGGCTTCCTGCTTCTCCAAATAAGCATGTCTACAATCATCATTGAACCATGGTATCTTAGCACACGAGAAGGGATACGCCTATCCATTATGTTGACTAGATTCTCATTCAAAGGGACAACAGTATAAACACTCCTATACAATTGTGACCAATTCAAGCCCAAAAGATCATGCAAAATCCCATTCCAGTCTGTGCTTGAGATTTCATATAAATCTTACTAGTGTATGATACATCAAGGACAGGCTGCTCAGTCTTCACTACTAATGAAATCAAGGCATGATCAGATATCTCAGACTGGAAAACCAACTTCACTTGTTATAACGTCAGGGGAGTCAGTGTACACGAGGTCCAAGCAATTACCAGATCTGTGAGTAGTTTCATTTATGATTTGCTCAAGCCTGATTCAGAGGCAAAGTCTAAAGCCCTTAAGACATGGCCGTTGGTAGGAGAAACAGAACTTAACAACTTCCTATGGTGAGCACTGGATCAATAAATAAATAAACAAATAAATAAACAAATAAATAAATAAAATAAAATAAAATAAAAAATACATAAACTAAATAAATAAGTAAATGAAAAAAATAAATAATTGAAAAATAAATAAAAATAAATAAATAAATAATTTAATAAAAAAATTAATAATTAAAGAAAATAAATAAATAAATAAATAAATAAATGAAAAAAATTATAAATAACAAAATAAAAATAAATAAATGAAAAATAAATAAATGAATAAAAATAAATAAATAAATAAAAAATAAATAAAAAATTAAAAATTACAAAAAATAGAAAAAAAAAATAAATGAAAAAAAAATTAATAAATGATTAAATAAGAACATAAATGAGAAAAAAAACTAGAAAAATAAATAACAAAATAAATATAAAATTACATTAAAAAAAATAAATAATGAATAAAAATAAAGAAAAATAAAATATTTGAATAAAAAAAATAGTAAAAGGAATAAAAAATAAATGAAAAAAATAAAAAATATTTAAAAGATTGAATAAAAATAAATGAATAAAATTAAATAAATAAAAAAACAAAAATAAATAACAATACATAAATAAATAAAGAAATAAATAAACAAATAAATGAAAATAAAAAATAATATAAAAAATAATTATATAAATAAAAAATTAATGAATAAAAAAATAAAAATATATAAATAAATAAAAATAAATAAATAAAAAATAAAAAAATGAAAAATTAAATAAATAAAAATATAAAATAAAAAAAATAAATAAATGAAAACAAATAATGTATACATATACTGTATATGTGTGTATACAGTATATATATATATATATATATATATATATATATATATATATATATATATATATATATATATACATACATATATATATATATATATATATATATATATATATATATATATATATATATATATATATATATATATATATACAAACACACCATCATCATCATCTCCTCCTACTCCTACTGACGCAAAGGGCCTCGGTTAGATTTTGACAGTCATCTCTATCTTGAGCTTTTAATTCAATACTTCTCCATTGATCATCTCCTACTTCATGCTTCATAGTCCTCAACCAAGTGGGCTAGGCCTCGGTCTCCCAACTCTTCTAGTACCTTGTGGAGCCTAGTTAAACGTTTACTGGACTAATCTCACTTGGGGAATGCGAAGAGCATGCTCAAACCTTCTCTATCTACCCCTCACAATGATCTCATCCACATATGGCACTCGAGTAATCTCTCTTATAATTCTATTTTTAATCTTGTCTTACCATTTAACTCTCAATATTCTTCTCAATGTTTCATTGTCATACCATGACTCATGTTCATATAGTAACACCGATCTAAGTAAACCGATACATAGCCTGATTTTTATATGTAATATCAGGCAATTTGATTTCCAAATTTTACTTAACCAAGCCATTGTCTGGATTCCTTTTTCCAATCTTTCACTAAAACTCTAATTCTAATGACCCTGTATTGGATATCATAGGTCCTAAATACTTGTATGGAGATCATAGTTCCTACATACTTAAGTAATTCTACCTCATTAATCCTTTCTCTTTCCAATTATATTTCATCTTCCATTGCATATTCCGTTCTTTGTCTTCTATTTATCTTGAGCCCAACCTCCAGTGATATTATATGCATTCTGGCAAGCTAGCATTCCATATCCTGTGGTGTTTTGCTAATAAGGAGAGCATATCCAGCACTCAAGATCAGCATATTTTCTATTACTAATCCATTCCAATTCTTCTCCACCTTCTCCAACTGTTCTATGCATTTTAAAATCCAAGATGAGGATAAACAACATTGGGTGACAACACATTCCCTTGGAGAACTCCACTGTTCACTGGAAATTCATTTGATAGGACTCCACAAAAACCTTACACTTGCTATACTCATGACAAGACTTAATAAAATTCACAACATTATTTAAGATGAATTCCTTAATAACGCAGGACTCCCCACAAAATTGGCCAGTGAACACTATCAGGATTTTTCCTAGTTTCACAGTCCACTAATGCCATCAAAAGTGTATTTTTATATTCTATGCATTTCTGTACAACATGTCACACACACTATAGTCACACACACACACACACACACACACACACACACACACACATATATATATATATATATATATATATATATATATATATATATATATACATACACATAGTATACACACACACACACACACATATATATATATATATATATATATATATATATATATATATATATATATATATATATATACATACATATATCTATATATGTCGCCTTTCGTTGCATATGAACCTTATCACACAACCGAACCAGTATAGCATACAACAAAAGAATGAGATAGCGTGACAGCTATTAAATCCTTCCCATGAAGCTGTGATCCCGACGTTTGATAGGGCAAGAAAAAGGATATCCTGGCCTGGATTGAATAAGCACGACGTCAGGCTCAATGTTATGCAAAAGATCCTCTTTCCGGGCTTTCGGTATCAAACTACTTGGGACAGGTTGATCAGATATCTCTTAACATAACGTTTATATCTTACTTGGTCCCACATTGCCTGACAAAAATAGAAAATAGGTTTGCTAGAAAAAAAAAAGGAAAAAGTAAGTCATTACAATAGAAATTGGCGTTCCTTTTTATTCTATCTGGTGATTGAACTCACACGTGATACTTTGGCATCGCAAATAAAAGGAAAAGGAATTTGAAACGTTACAAAATTAACGGATAAAATGCCTAACTTTATAAAGTTAAAAACCATATCTAAATTTAATATGAATCAAATGAGAACTTAACTATGCTTAATAAAAAAAAAATATCTAAAACATGAAAACATTAACTAAGCCTAATCCTAAGTAAATAAACTTATATACATGAAAACAAGTACTTTAAGAAGATTCAAAACTCCAATGGAAACTCAAAAACAATTACCGGACAGAATAGCAACGAGCTTTGAAATGTTCGAATTAGTTTCGTTAAATAGGATTTCTTGTCATTTAACTGTTTTGTATTTTACGTTAAATATAGATAAAAATATGGGGTAGTTTGTAACGCTACGGCCAAGCGTCCTAATTTGTTTATTATCGCTCTGACTGTTATCTGGTATAGAATAAAAACGTTTGGAAATGGTCTACGGATCTTAAATATGCTGTGTAAGGGGGGGTCCGGGGGGGCGCAGCCCCCCTGGGTAAGGACACGGCTTTTAGCATAGGTTAGATGGGTTTTTTAAGTTAGCTTCACCCGT
Organism: Palaemon carinicauda; assembly: GCF_036898095.1. NCBI lineage: Eukaryota > Metazoa > Arthropoda > Malacostraca > Decapoda > Palaemonidae > Palaemon > Palaemon carinicauda. The sequence continues at coordinate 79,898,931 of NC_090725.1, forward strand.
CGTACTCGTAGGTAAGGAAACTGTTGTGTAAGGGGGGGTCCGGAGGGGCGCAGCCCCCCTGGGTAAGGATACGGCTTTTAGCATAGGTTAGGTGGGTTTTTTTAAGTTAGTTTCTCCCGCCAAAATCGTTTTTAGAACGACGGCCACAGTTCAGAATATTCCCGTTTTCTACGGGATCTGGCCGTCACCCTACAAGGGCTCCAAAATATGGTTATTTGCTGAACAGCACTTCGCCAAATTAATAACAATTTTTTGTTCTATCACGTGTTTACAAGTTCAACAACTTTGTTTTACAGGCAGCTTTACCAACAGTTTCTCTTTTGTTAAACACAGCGTTACCTGCTAAATGCACAGCTACCAGACGTCTCCTTGGCTCCCCGTAAAGTGTACTGGAATAAGTGCAAGCAACTGTGCGAACAAATTATTCCGAATGTATGGCTGGCGCCAAATTAGACTGACGTGCCCAACTGTCAGGTGGCGCCCAAAGGGTCGTACCCAAACGACTGTGCCTAATAGTTCCATTCTGAACACAGCCATGCCAGATGCAAACTCTCTTAATTGACAAAAATGATCAGAGACAGACATATAAGCAGTATATCCAAAACACTATTGATGGGACCAGGCATAAAATAGATTTGCCAGAACCCTATAAATACTTCCCACAGAGATCATTCTTCTTATTGAACCCTCTCGGTACAAAATGTTCTGAAAAGGCAAGTAGACAGTTATGTACTGTACATGTCGCTACCTCATTGCAAGAGGGTCGTAACTCCAAATTCCTGATTTTTCAGGAGACGCATTTGAAAGTTGCTAAGTCCTATGAATTTGATCATGTTTCACAATCTTCTTAGTGCCATCTCTCGGCCGCTAATTCACCTAGATTTACGACTCTTTTACCAAAAGATGCAGAATCAATTCGCCAATCTTGTACACCATATAACTCAAAACTAGCAAATTTTGAGTTACGACCCTCTTGCAATGAGGTAGCGATGTGATCGGCCATCCCAGTTAATCATAAGATTAAAAATGATACTAAGAAAGGCAACAATCCAGTTTGAATACAGTCAGTCTATCCTTTCTGATCTAGATGTATGTATACCACCTTAGGTCGGAATGGGGAAAGGTTTTGATAAAGCCTAACCAATCCTCACAATCCACTGGCCCCCAGTGGATTATTGGGTCATTGGGTCATTCTCTCTGGTTACGGTTAATTTTCCCTTTATCCACACACACACACACCGAATACTCTGGCCTATGCTTTACATAATATCCTCTGTCCTCATACATCCGACAACACTGAGATTACCAACAGTTCTTCTTACTACACTGTAATTGTACTGTGGCCACTTTCCTCTTTGTAAGGGTTGAAGAGACTCTTTAGCTATAGTAAGGAGGTCTTTGGTAAGCAGCTTCTCTATGAGAAGGACACTCGAAAATCAAACCTTTGTTTTCTCATCCTGTGTAGTGCCATAGCCTCTGTACCATAGTCTTCCACTCTCTTGGGTTAGAGCTCTCTTGCTTGAGGGTACACTCGGGCACATTATTCTATCTTATTTCTCCTCCTCTTTTATTGTTAAAATTTTTATAGCTCATTTAAGAGATATTTTAATGTTGCTCTTCTTAAAATATTTTATTTTCATTTTCCTTTCCTCACTGATCTATTTTCCCTGTTGGAGCCCCTGGGCTTATATCATTCTGCTTTTCCAACTAGAGTTGTTGCTTATTAAGTAAGTAAGTAAGTAAGTAAGTAAGTAAGTATGTAATAATAATAATAATAATAATAATAATAATAATAATAATAATGATGATGATGATATCAGCCAAATACCTTTACATCATTACTATGTCTTCACGACCCCAAGAAAATGGCTTGCCGACCCCAGTGTTTGGAGCTCTGGCTCTAGAATATAGATATGCTAGCAGAAACTGACATCTCTGATGTACTAGCTTCTCCAATTTCTCCAAATGCTGTTTCCTTCCTCGTATACATTTGGTTTTTGAAAAGAGACTATTTTATATCCTACTTCAAACCTTCGGCAGCAAATTCCTTTGTTCTGTAAATGTGTTCTGACTCTAAGCCGGTTAATTATTTTGGTTTTAATATTTGTTACAGGAGAAAACAGCCGCTCAACAAAAGAGGAATACAGTTGGAGTTCAATGTAATATTTGCCAACTCTTCATAAAATTTTTCTCCTATTGCATTTTAATGATGCAATCCATTTGTGCAAAATGTCCCTGGATCCGTAGGTATTTATGAATCCGGGAATTCTTTCCAGTTTGTTTTCAGTGAGACTTTTTCCATAGTGATTTTCAACTTCATGCACATCTTCTCTTGCTAAGTCTGCCAAGGGAAGATTATGAAATCTTTATTTCATTTCACAGAGACATCTCCCTAGACTAAGCTATTTTATGTACTTCATTTTCATAGGTGTGATATCAAGCCTTTTACCAATCTGGTTAATGGCCTCGAGCAGGAAATTATTACACCGCTTACGATGAAGACAGCGCTAGCAGCTGTATGAGTAATGTGACAGAGGGTAAGGAAAGGGAATAGGATGTGACAGAGGGTAAGGAAAGGGAATAGGATGTGACAGAGGGTAAGGAAAGGGAATAGGATGTGACAGAGGGTAAGGAAAGGGAATAGGATGTGACAGAGGGTAAGGAAAGGGAATAGGATGTGACAGAGGGTAAGGAAAGGGAATAGGATGTGACAGAGGGTAAGGAAAGGGAATAGGATGTGACAGAGGGTAAGGAAAGGGAATAGGATGTGACAGAGGGTAAGGAAAGGGAATAGGGAGGATGTGGGATTGGTTGAGTGATACTCTTAAAATGCGTCGATTTTTTTAATACGTAGTACCTGAGCCATTGCAAATTACGGAAAACGGAAAAAAACTTATAAGAGCATATAAATTACTATTTCAAAAATCGTTTTAGCTCAGGCGAAAAAGAAAAGATAACCATGGGATTTGCAATTAAAGAAGCAAAATTTGCATAAAGAAAAAAAAATGAAAGATGGTGATGTAGCATGGATTCAAAATGGCGTCGAGATCTCTGAGGAAATTGAAAATACAACAAGGTGACGAGATTTCTTTTGGGTCGTTCAAAATTTCCGATGTGTAACATCATTCCCAGAAATGTGTAAATAACAAGATTATTTCTATTTCCTTTTTAGAATGAAAGTTTCTGATAATATACAGAGGTTATGACCATTCATCATCCGTTCAATCTTTGAACCATTTATGGCAACATCAACACAATTGGTGTCCCAGATGGAGTTCTGGGAGTTGAAGTCTCCTAGTAATAGTATATCCTCTTGCATGTTTGGGAATACTTTAGGTAGATTTTGTAAATCATAGTTGCAAGAAGGTTGATTGTACATATTATAGATATTAAAGGCATTGTCATTTAGATGTAATCCAACTCCAGATAATTAAAATTCTGTGTTGAATATCAAAGCATCATAAGTTATTTTATCATGAACATATACTGCAGTCCCTAAAGTATTGGGAGAAGGGATTTAGCGAGATGCTAAATTGTAGTTTCCTATTGAAGGAACAGTATCATTAGTATGTTGTAAGCATATTGCAATAGGGTTATAATTTTTCAATAGTCTTTGGATTTCCCCTAGATGTAAACGGGTTTTAAGACCATTAATATTCCACTGAATTATGTAAGGGTTGAACGTTACGGCAATGAAGATAAATTTCCACTGGGTAAGGCATTATTTCTGCTTATTCTGTTGGAGACGGGTTTCTGCTTAACTACGCTAGTTGTAGTTATTGAATCAAGATTTGGTTCTTTGGGTATGGCTCCCTGGGTTTTATCTTTTTTGTATTTGTTTCCTGAGTGTCATTTGGGTTAAGGTTAAATTTTTCTATAAATTGTTGCACGCTTCTTTATCAGATAGTCAACACACATACAACCAGCAGTGTGGCTTTTTAATTCGCCATACTTGTTTTAATTTCTGTTCTTAGTTAAAATATATATTATATTATTCATATTATGTACATTTAGATTTTTAGGGTCATTGAATTCTGCCTTGAAGCAATCGTTACAACCATATGAAACTTTGTGTGTTGTATTTTCTGCCATTGTTTTACGTGGAATCATTAGTTTTCCAGTCATACCTAGAACTGGAGAAGGGTTTATTTCTTTAATGGGTGTATTATTACTTAACTTCCTTTTACTTCCTTGAGGGTCATTGGGATTTCTATGGACTTCAACGTTTATCAGTTGTTTAGTTGATTTGGTTATTGACAATGTTAGGTACGGATCCAGAGATTGGGAGTTCTAGAAATTTTTCGATATCCATTTCAGTTGCATCAGGTATGAATACTATATTTTTTTTTGGGGGGGGGGGGGTGGGGCGGTGGGCTTGGGTGGTGTTGTATCCTCAATTACTCTTTTCTTGCTCACGCATTTTGATTTATGGGGCTTGAGATCAACCATCTCTATTTCTCCTATGTATTCTATAACCTTGCTGGCACTGTCTGTGGCAAGTGTGTTGAATCGGTTTTGCAGTGGAATACGGTCTTCTTGCTTTAAGGGACCATTTTGGCCTACTTTGTCATTTTTTTTTTTTTTTTTTTTTACTCTACTGGTATTATTGTTTTCCAGAAGAGATGGAACTGGATGAGAATTCGGTGGCTTGCTAGAATTATTGGAAATCTTGTCTGGCCTTGAGGGATTTGTTGATGAAGAAGGTGAAATCTCAGGATATTTAGATCCAACAGTAACCGTGGGATAAGTATTCCTTGAACTGTTATCCGACTTTACAGGATTGGACAAAACTCTGGCATATGTTGGATTAGAACTATTAAGTTTTTTTCGTGCTGCACCAAAAGTTATATGCTCATTATTGACAGTCTCAATTATTGATTGCTCCAGTTTGTACTGAGGACACAATTTAGAATTGTGAGAGTGAGCTCCCTCAAAATGGAAATAAAACTTTTCAAGGGTAAAATCTGCGGAGGTATCATGGGAATCGTTGGGGTCATGAAATTCAGAACAAATATAACATCTCTCCTTATTAGTACACTTTACATTAATGTGGCCATACTCATAACACTTATAACATTGCATTGGTTGTGGGAGGAATTCTTGACCGGAATGTTTAAGTGTCTGATCTTGATGTAACCTGGTTGGTAATGTGATGAAAAGATTAAACAAATTGCATTATTATTCCCTTTTAGTTTTTTAGCTTTAAGAACAGTAGCTGGGCATCTTTTCAGTATATCTTCATCAGAAAAATCACTGAGATCCCTACTATAAATAATTCCTCTTGCGTGGTTGTAAGAGTGGTGAGGAGAGAGACTCTGAATTATAACTGACGAAAAAGCTTTAAAATTATTCAACAATACAGCCTGAGATTCGTTACCTGATTTAATAAGCAGACAACGGCCATAGTGTGTTAAATTTCCCTGTGGAATGCATCCCACCCTTTTTTCAATACATTCATACTCCTTTATCACATTGTTACAGCCCTCCTTGTATGAAGCAACATACCAGACTGGTTCTGGTACTATTCTGGTATTTTCTGGAACTTCTTCATACAAAGGAGCACTTGGGTATAAAGTCATATTCTGAGTCTAAAACATTTTTGATACTATGCCATTTCACTCGACAAGAAAGGTCAGAAACTTTACCATATCTTATTTCATAAAAAGCATTTGTAGCTTGCAATACATTACTAAACATGACATAAGCCTCAAATTCTTGTTTATCTTTTGAGAGCTGCAATTTCATTTTCGTTATATCTCTAAACTTTTTCAGAACATTAAATAGTTCTTCATAATTCCCACTGCGAGTAATTCCCTCACAATACAGAACCCTTAAATATTCATTTAAACTTCCAGAGTTTTTATTTCTCTGGCATCTGGGGGAAGTTGGAATGAATGGTTCCAGTATAATAACGCTGGATGAATGCAAATCTGTCGAGTGAACTATTTTTCTGCAATGGTCAATCAGATGGGAAGCGGATTGGTCGTCAACGGGTTCTAGTGGGGTCGCCATAATGACGAGAAGACTCATTTCATCTGGATATTCCCCCAACCCACCAAGGAGCCACACTTAAGAGGACGGGATCATCCCTCAAATTAGGGCCGCCCTAGGGGCAATATCCAGAGATACACCCCGCCCTCAGCACATGAGGCGTCATGATGATCGTCAACATCAGACCCAGCACTGAGGGAAAGGTTTGACATAAAACTTTCCCCTCGCTCGGGCATGTCGGGTACTCTAGGTGTTTTGTGATGGCATGCCGTCCATCCCACCAGCGCCAAATCCAAAGAGGTAGCCAAACCATAATCAAACACAAGCCGAAGTCACCAACAAGTACATGCCCAAGAGTTGGAGATGGGAGAAAAAATGAAATAAACAAAAGGAAAAGAGAAAGTGCTGACTAATCTAGTAGGATCAACAGCTTGGCACCAAGGACCAGTGGGAAAGCAATTCCCACCGAACATCGGAGCCCAGCTGCTGATCCCTAAGCTCCCCCATCCTCATCAAGGCTTCAGCATCTGGGGGGGGGGGGATATCAGTAGAATGGTCCTTTCCCGTTCCTTGATCATCAACAGAAGTTACCTTAATAGACTTACCATAGGGGGTCAACAGTGCCAAGGGAGAGTCAGCGTATCCAGGGGATAGGGGTCCGTTGCTTGAAAAGTCTAAAAGACAGGGTTGATATTAGAAAGAAGAGTTTGATTTACCTGCTCAGGAAAAAGACCCAACACTTGAGAATAGTTCCGCCAAAAAGGTCCAAACCATCTTTCGGGATGGCTGAGATCATCCAATACTCTCAACATATAGCTTTGACCGCAAATACCTCCCAACCGTAACACCTCCTCCCATTCATCAAAGCACGCATCAATAGCGGATGTAGAAACATCCACGCCATTAAAAAAAAAAAAAATTATATATATACACATATACCTATGAGAAATTTTACTCATAAGTTGGGACAGCAACACGAAATAAAGTTTATAAAAGTAGGAGAGGATCGAAGTAATATTCAGGAGAAGAAAAAGATGAGCGAGACAAATTTAGATTCGAACTGAGGGAGCAATCCCCACCCCCCACCCCCCCACCCCGCCCCCACCCCCTCTTGCCCGTCACCAAGCTTCAACACGGGAATGATGTGTCGTGCTGGAGCTCAATAACTTCATCAAGGCATTCTCTCGTTGGAGAGAGAGAGAGAGAGAGAGAGAGAGAGAGAGAGAGAGAGAGAGAGAGAGAGTGAGAGAGAGAGAGAGGGAGAGAGAAAGTTTTAGTCATTTTTTCTATTTTTCTTTCGAGTGAATGTCTATCATTATCATTCTCTTCTGGAGGGTTTATTTGCTCTCTCTTTACATCACATGCATGAAAAGCCTCATTTGAAATAATCACTATACAAGCAAAGGTTTCTAACCAGAAGCAATGATATTATTCAGTTTTTATATTAACCATTGGAGTTAGTGTATGAAATGTGTTCAACACTATCTATCAATAATATATCCAAGGGTACAAAAACAAAGTTACATTTCCCATAAAAAAAATTGAAATCTACTTAGTAAATCACATATAAGAATATCTGTAAAACTTTTAATACCTATTCTAGAGAAAATATATTTTATACATTTCCAAAAAAATACTTTAGTATCAAAAGTAGCCTACCTATAGTCTATTTCTTTTAGCGATGCAGATTTGCACCGACTCGCAGCGGTGCCCTTTTAGCTCGGAAAAGTTTCCGGATCGCTGATTGGTTGGAGAAGATAATTCTAACCAATCAGCGACCAGGAAACTTTTCCGAGCTAAAAGGGCACCACCGCGAGTCTGTGCAAATCTGCATCGCTAAAAGAAATGGGACTATACGTATCTTGAGTATGAACTTGAAAGCAGTTTATGTCTGGAACATGGAACACCATGGCCCCTTTGATTCCGACGGCTTTGATATGCGTGCGAAAGACTAAGGCACCAGAAATGCATATTCTGACAGCATTTAATGGGAATGCTTATTCAAAGCTTGGATTTCGCAAATCCTTCTTGCACAAAGACAACGGAGTTAAATCCAAATAGAAATATTAATGGAAAATCTCAAGTTCTTCGAGCTAATACGAGCAGGGATTTTACGAAGATCGAGATCTTAGTATAACGTCATCGTCAATGTTAAATTATTATGAAGCTCAATGAAATAAGATAAAAGGTTTTGATAGTCTTTTTATGTCACTATGAGGTCAGAGAGAGAGAGAGAGAGAGAGAGAGGAGAGAGAGAGAGAGGAGAGAGAGAGAGAGAGAGAGAGAGAGAGAGAGAGAGAGAGAGAATGCCGTATATCTTAGTATAATGTCATCGTCAATGTTAAATTATTATGAAGCTCAATGAAATAAGATAAAAGGTTTGATAGTCTTTTTATGTCACTATGAGGTCAGAGAGAGAGAGAGAGAGGAGAGAGGAGAGAGGAGAGAGAGAGAGAGAGAGAGAGAGAGAGAGAGAGAGAAAGAGAATGCCGTATATCTTAGATTGAGAGAGAGAGAGAGAGAGAGAGAGAGAGGAGAGAGAGAGAGAGAGAGAGAATGCCGTATATCTTAGATTGAGAGAGAGAGAGAGAGAGAGAGAGAGAGAGAGAGAGAGAGAGAGAGAGAGAGAGAGAGAGAGAATGCCGTATATCTTAGATTGAGCATGAAATTTAGAGAAAATATCTAATTTCACCAACGCAATATTAATATTGTAACTTTCCAACAAGCAGCAGATATTTGATTGATTGATGGATTTCATAACCTGGCGTTAGAAATGTAATGGAGGATTATTTTTAATAAGTTTCACTGTCAATATTATGGATAATTTTTAGTTATGATGATGATATGATGATGATAATGATGATAACATCATTATTCCCTTTCAGTCTTTTTACTTTAAAAATTATTGGAGAGGACGTCTTCAGAATATCTTTTTCTGAAAACTCATGGATAAGGTGTAGTGAGAAAAGCCGCTAAATTTTCTCTGCTCTTTTAGCTGCTTAGAGTCTAGCCTAATATATATATATATATATATATATATATATATATATATATTATATATATATATATATATATATATATATAAATATATATATATATATATATATATATATATACAGTATACATATATATATGCGTAAAAATCACAGGAAAACGTGATGCTCAGATGCAGAAGAACCACAGGAAAATGAAAATACGAAATATACGATTAAGTCCTGACTAGTTTCGTGATACTTCTTCAGAGGACTGAAGTATCACGAGACTAGTCAGGACTTAATCGTATATTTCGTATTTTCATTTTCCCTGTGGTTCTTCTGCATATATATATATATATATATTATATATATATATATATATATATATATATATATATATATATACTATATATATATATATACACAGTATACATATATATAAAAATATATATATATATATAATTATATATATATATATAATATATATTATATATATATATATATATATATATACACATATATACATGAAATGGAGCCTGATCTTCAGTAGAACATTAAGAGAATTATGCCTCTAAATACTAACATTGCCTAACATGAATGTAGAGAGAAACAAAATATAAATAAAGGAAAGACAGACAAACCAGTCACAAAATCAGAACTGTTGGAAACATGAAAGCCTAGCAAATTAAGTACAGCATAAGAGATAATTAATAATTATATATCATTACTCGTTCGATTAGACACAGAACAAATAGTTAGGACTGCTACCACATTCACGTGGCCAGTCTGTTATGTTCACCTATGGAAATATTCAGACGAACACCTGTTCGAATCACAGTCTCAGTCGAAAAATCCAATCTTAAAATCATAAAACCTACAACAGCAAAGGGACTTTCAAAAAACTAAAGTCCCATACTCAAGAGCAGTCTCTCGGAATCTAAGCTATGAATGGAGTTTAAAAATTGGTTTTCTGGATAAGCGAGATTATACTGCAAAAACCCTCCACATTCATAAAAGATGAGAAAAGGCGTAGTTTTCGAAAAGCGTTTAGCTAACAGCATCATTTTCTGTCGCTGTTCGTTAAAAATCGGTCGTAATTTCGCGAGTTACAGATTTTCATCCGGTTAGCGCTAAATAGAGCGGCGGCATTAAGCTGAGAGAGAGAGAGAGAGAGAGAGAGAGAGAGAGAGAGAGAGAGAGAGAGAGAGATTATTATGATGGGATAATCGACGATCTACTAAGTAACATGGAGCCACATTTAAC
>NC_090725.1:79909659-79919659 GCF_036898095.1 Palaemon carinicauda
CAAGAGACTAAATAAAAAAAAAAAAAAACTAGGAAAATAAAATATCTACAGTAGTTATCCTGTTGAGGAAGTTGGTTGGAGGTGGATATTTCGGATTATTTATTAATTCCTTTCTTTCATTTTCACTGGGGAGTTAAAATTTCGTTTTTTCTTCTTTTCAATACACTTCTTGATCGTTTCCCGGGATTCACCTAACCCTTTAAACCCGTTTACTACCAAAATGTTTATAGCTGTCAGTTTTCCTTTTTTTCTGACTTTATATTCAGTACGTACGATTTTTCAAGCTAATTTTCAAACTTATTCTTTGACAGATAATTCCTTTCTTTCATTTTCACTGGGGAGTTAAAATTTCGTTTTTTCTTTTTCTTTTCAATACACTTATTGATCGTTTCCCTGGATTCATCTAACCCTTTAAACCCGTTTACTACCAAAATGTTTATAGCTGTCAGTTTTCCTTTTTTTCCTGACTTTATATTCAGTACCTACGATTTTTCAAGCTAATTTTCAAACTTATTCTTTTATTCTTTGACAGATAATTCCTTTCTTTCATTTTCACTGGGGAGTTAAGATTTCGTTTTTTCTTCTTCTTTTCAATACACTTCTTTGTCGTTTCCCGGGATTCACCTAACCCTTTAAACCCGTTTACTACCAAAATGTTTATAGCTGTCCGTTTTCCTTTTTTTTTCTGACTTTATATTCAGTACGTACGATTTTTCAAGCTAATTTTCAAACTTATTCTTTTATTCTTTGACAGATAATATTACTGCAATTTGCAGGATCCCAATTCCACGGATAATTTCTTCCGAGTTCTCCCATCAAAGCAGCAATAACCTTACGTCCTCCGATATCTAGCCGTACAGGAAGATCGTCGGCAAACAAAACGAAGTTGAAATTATGATTCCTCACGAAAGGATCGCCGGTATAGGAGAAAGAAAATACAAATAAATTTCTTCTAGAAATCTGCATAACCACATCAGGTACCTTATTTTATAACCCCCATTCTCTCTCTCTCTCTCTCTCTCTCTCTCTCTCTCTCTCGACATAGTGAGAATATTTCTTTTATTTTCAATTTATAGTAGCAGTGATGAAATTAACATTTTAATAAATTATCATGTCTTTGAGTGTGATTACACCTCTCTCTCTCTCTCTCTCTCTCTCTCTCTCTCTCTCTCTCTCTTCATAAATGTAAATATTTTATTTTTCAACTCTGTAGTAGTGGTGAAATTTTATTTTAATTTTAAATTATCGTGAATTCTCTGAGAATCATTCTCTCTCTCTCTCTCTCTCTCTCTCTCTCTCTCTCTCTCTCTCATACATATACAGCATAGATCCTGAAACCATTTTAAATCGGTGCTTCAAAACTATGAACACGTTCTGGGTGTCCCTGACTAGGCCAATTGTAGATTATTTTTAACAATATCGATATAATTTGAAAAATATATCTAGGCCCAAAAAGGGGAGGGCTTCGATGAGAAAACTTCCACCCATGAAGGCATAAAACCGACCTGCAATAAAATATACTGGCATCTCTCAATCTCTTCAATTCCGAAGTCAGATCTAATCGTATACAAGCAGTTAAACCCAGGATAATTTCACAAATATTAATGAAAATGAAAAATTTCAGAGAAACAATTTCCATGGAAATTTCACCATCAGAAAAATCAACAATGAAAATGAAGATTTTACTCAAAAGAAAAAAATTTCACCATCAGAAAAATCAACAATAAAAAACAACCAAGATTCTTCACTCAGAGAAAATATCACAAATAAAATTAGAATCAATAAGATTTTACTCAAAAGAAAGTGCCACCCATACAAAATTTTACCTAAAGAAAATTTCATCCCCAGAAGAGGCCACAAACAAAATTTTCACTCATAAAATATTCCTATCACAAGAATTTGACGCATATAAAATATTTATAATGAAAACATTCAAAATGGAAAGTTCTCCCTTATATTTCATCTCCCACCCACCCACCCACTACCCCCGGAAAAAAAAGAAAAAAAAAAGCCATCTATAAAAAAGAAATTAACACGAAAATTTTCACACACAAAATGCCACTCACGAAAATCTAAAGTAGAAAAGTTCACCCAAAGAAAATTATTATTGGAGAAAACGTTTATCTTTACCCTAAGGCCAAATATTCCACATCTGACGAACACAACAATTCATTCAAAATAAATCGAAACTTTTTCTGCACTATTTTTATCCAAAAACATTATCTCCTCCGAAATTTAAAATAATGACATCTTTATAAAAAATCAAGATTTGATGTAAGAAACCAAATTACTTTGTTAAATAAGCTATTCTTCAAAGACCTAAATGTCTCTGAAATCTGAATCCCTAGTCTGATATATTTGAAAGGTTTAACTTTACTTCTAAAATAATTCTTGAAAACAGTAAAATGATATATTTGAAAGGTTTAACTTTGCTTCTAAAATGATTCTTGAAAACGGTAAAATGATATATTTGAAAGGTTTAACTTTGCTTCTAAAACAATTCTTGAAAACGGTAAAATGATATATTTGAAAGGTTTAACTTTGCTTCTAAAATAATTCTTGAAAACGGTAAAATGATCTAAGCTATAAAACTCTTGGTAAACAAAATTTCCTTTAAAGATCAATATTTCAAAACTCCTTTCATAGGTATAATTTCTCGATTATTTTACATGTTCATAAATATTTCAAAAGCATACCCATTCCCGAAATCAACTTTTATTCAAAGAACTAATTATTTTTATTTCAGAACCATCTGTCTAAGTCGTAATACTAGGCAGGCAGTTAATTCTAATAGCCAGGCCTTCTCCATCACGAGGCTCAATACTACGCAGTACTCTAGAAGTTTTATTCCAGCTGTTACCAAGTTGTGTAATGATCTTCCTAATCGGGTAGTTGAATCAGTAGAACTTCAAAAGTTCAAAGTTGGAGCAAATGCTTTTTTGTTGACCAGGCGGACATGAGTCTTTTTATAGTTTATTTATGACATATTTGTTTTTGATGTTGTTAATAGTTTATATATGACATGTCTGTTTTGACGTTGTTACTTTTTTTAGAATGATTTAATGTTAATTTGTTCTCTTCATTTATTTATTTCCTTATTTCCTTTCCTCACTGGGCTATTTTTCCCTGTTGGAGCCCCTGGGCTTATAGCATCTTGCTTTTCCAACTAGGGTTGTAGCTTGGATAATAATAATAATAATAATAATAATAATAATAATAATAATAATAATAATAACATTTAACCAGTTAATGTTCTTCTACAAAACACTTTCTTGAAAATATCAGGATATTTTCACTTTTTTCTATTTGGATAATTTCTTCAGAATATCAGATTTTAAAAGCGATTCCTACATTTTCTTTTTTTAAATGTAAAGGACATACAATAAAGTTTCCCGGGATTGATTTCCTTAATGAAAGGGGGAATATTCTCAATTCGAGATATTCAATTAAAAAAAAATTAACTTTTCAGTGCTGCTATTTCGAAGGTATTTCAAAGGTGATACTATTTCCAGAGTGCAAGACTTTGATATTCGACGAACGTGGTTAAGTGCCTGCCTGAAAAGAGGGAAAATAAAAATACTGAAACCAATTAAGGCTTGTCGCAATACTAAAATTTTATCACAATTTGTAGACAACAATATAATCTCGATTCAGAAAATTCTCAAACACACACAACATATATGTATATTGTGTATATATATATATATATATATACACACACACATATATATATACATATATATATATATATATATGTATACATACATATATATATACATACATACATATAAATATATATATCATGTATATAGTATATATATATATATACACACACACACACATATATATATATATATATGTGTGTGTGTGTGTGTGTGTATTGATTGATTGATTAACAGTTATCTGGTATCCTGACATCTGAGGTTATTAACACCGATATCAATTGTTATAAATGAATAAATATATAAATGGTAATCAAATTTAAAACAATAAAAGCAAAAACATCCTTATAACAGTTATATAGCTTTCAGAAGATCTGCTTCTGAATTAAATTTAAAAATACCACCAGTATGGTACGACACATCATGTCCAAGAATCTTGGCAAGGAACCTGCCATCCTCACCTCGTGCCTTAAACAGATGTCTATTTCTTTCAGTACTATAAGTGGGGCATTCTAACACCAAATGTCTCACTGATAAGCGTCCCAAACAGTCGTCGCAATATGATTGGTGTTGGCCATTTCGTAAAGGACTAGTGTGTTAACCAAGTGTGGCCAATGCAGAGGACGAAAAAGATACGTCTCCCCACATTCCGGGCATCATGTTATACCTCCAAACAGATATGATATTTGTTATTTCTCTCATTTTATTGACATCTAGATTATCCCAGAGTTGTTACCAATTATTAAAAAACAATTTCTTGATGATATGTATGAAATCATTACTGGGAATGGAATGCCTTCTTTATTAGCAACTCGGATGCAACATTCTTTGCCAGTAAATCCGCCTTCTCATACCCAGACACACCTACATGTGCAGGAACCCAACAAAATCGAATTGTTATACCTTTCAGCCCAATGATCAAAAGCCCATTATAAAATCTAAACAACACGGTTACTAGAATTAAAAACTAAACTACTAAAGCTTGAAGGACATTCCTTGCATCACTAAAAAATATAATATTACCCTCCTTCTCCAACTCTATTTTCTCAATAGTGGTTAGTATGCCACACAGTTCGGCAGTATATATGAAAGCTGTTAGAGGAAGTGTATCTTTACAATTATAATCATTACTATATACTCCAAATTCAGCGCCAGCATCAGATTTGGAGCCATCAGTACATGTAAAAGTAGGTTCCTTATGTTCTGAAACATGTTCCATAAAAAGAGACCTGCTTTCTATGTCAGTCATATTCTTTCTAACTCTAATAAAATACTTACAGAAAGATACCTCTTGTAATTTCCATGGAAGCATTGATGATACCTTAAATGGAAGCACCTTACTTGTAACAGTATCAAGACTGTCTATCAGTTATTTCACCCAAACCCATAAGCCATAGGGTTGAGGCAATTTTGGGTGCATCCCAACCATAAGCCATAAGGTTGAGGGAATTTTGGGTGCATCTCAACCATAAGCCATAAGGTTGAGGGAATTTTGGGAGCATCTCAAAGTATGTTGAGTGCTTTACAAAGCTTGCAGTCTGACAGGCTAAAGAATTAGGAAGCATTTGTTATCTAAATCAATACCAAATAATAGAAGACTTTCGGTAAAGGTCTAACGGTAATTCTCCAGCGTTAACAGGGAAGCTTGGAATAGGCGAAGTTCTAAAAGCTCTTATTGCTAATCTAATACCATTATGGTGTATAGAATCTAAGATCTTTAGTTGACTTGAGGTAGCTGAGGAATATATCTCACACCCATAACTAATTTTTGAGAGGATTAAAGTCCTGTATAACTTTAAAATAGTTTTGTAATCTGCCCCCATGATGTGTGGGACAAAACTTTTAAAAGCTTCAAGGCATCAAGACATTTTGCTTTTAATGATTTTAAGTGAGGAACCCATGTCAACCTACAATCAAATATCAAACCTAAAAACCTTGCTTCACTTGCACATGGATTCCGCTGACCTTTGATGTACTCCCAACATATGACAGATATGAACAACAACAGTTTTGCTTGTCGAAAAATTGAACCCACATATATCAGCCCACTGAATAATTTTGTCAATTGTGAGTTGTAGTTATCTCTCAACCAATGCCATTCTAGCTCAAGTAAGTGATACGGAGAGATCACCAACAAATAGTGTTGAGAGAATATCTTGAGGAATGACTGAGAACATTGCATTAATGGCTAGAGCAAATAAGGTTAAACGTAGCACATTACCCTGAAAAACTCCTTACTGAGATTACCTCTCAGATAGGGTTTCCTCCACTCTCACTTGAAAAAAAAATCTATGCAAAATAAATGATTGAATGAGCAATGGTAGATCTCCTCGTAATCCCATTTCATGAATGGTTTTAAGTATACCAGATCTCCATTCAGTGTCATAGGCCTTTTCAAGGTAAAAAAAAAAAAAAAAAAAAAAAAAGACGACTTACAAGGTTGGTGCTGTTTGAAGCAAAGGCTTCACAAATAGAGGACTCAAGTCATATCAATGCATAAGTTGTTGAGTGCATTTTCCTAAATCTACATTGGATGGGTGATAAAATTCCCTTCTTTACCAGGTACCACATAAGTCTTACATTGACCATCTTCACCGTGATCTTACATAAACAGGATGTCAATGCAATTGATCGATAGTTAGCAGCCAAAAAAAAAAAAATATTCTTTCCGGGTTTTAGAAATACTAAAATAATGGCTAGTTCCCAAACACATGGGTGACTATGATCATGCCATATTCTATTAATAATGGTTGAAATGAATAACTTGTTATTAACAAGTACATGTTTAATCATTGCAAATGAAATTCCATCAAGTCCAGGGGCTGTATCATTACACGTAGCAAGTGCAGAATCAAATTCTCTTTCAGTAAAAAGAGAATTGTATGACTCCTCCCTTGATGTTGCAAAATTGAAAATTTTCTTTTCTTCAATGCTCCTATACTGGTAATCTGGAGTTGCTTCACACTTGCATGATACATTTGAAAAATGATCAGCCAAGGCGTTGCTAACCACGGTTGCTCCTGTCACATACTGATCATTCACCCTCAACATGGTTAGGGGGTTAGGGGTGAATTTGCCTGCTATCTTTTTTACTTTGCTCCATACAGATGATGCTGGTGTTCTGCTGTTAATAGAGGAAACAAATGACATCCAACACTGTCGCCTAGCTTGTTTCATGGCATGATAGAACTGTGCTCTACATTTCTTGTATATAAATAAGTTCTTCTCAGTAGGGCGTCTGCGCAATCTTGTGGCTCTGTACAGGGCAGTTACCTCTGCCCACCAGGGAACTGGTCGTCATTTGAATAACCCTGTTGTTTTCGGAATTGAATTAACTTATGCTGCATGAAGGGTTCCATTCAGTAAGTCTATGGCATCATCAATATTTTCAAACTGTTCTGCATTCCCTTCAATTTCGCTTAGCTCATGAAATCTATCCCAGCCCGCCTTGTCAAGATTCCATCGTGGCGACCTCTGTAAAGGTGGACCATTGTTGGTGTTTATAATGATTGGTGCATGACCACTAGTATGCCAATCATCTAATGTCCTCCAATCGAAGTCGAGAAGGCAATTAGATCTTGCGATTGATAAGGTACCTGTTTGGACATGCAAGTGTATGGCTCTCCTGTATTAAGGAGCCCAACATCCTCCTTTTCCACATTGACGATATAATATTGGCCCCGGTGTTTGCTAAAACATCACCCCATAAAGGATGCCTGCCATTCATATCTCCCAGTAAGAAAAAAGGTTAAGAAGAGAGTTGTTGACTGAACTCTACTAAATCATCATACAAAATATTATGTTTTGGAGGTAAATACAGAGAGCATATTGTATATTTTCTCCCTTTATCTATTTGTACAACCACTGCCTGCAGGGGTGTACGAATAGACAAAGGTATTTTAGAAACATCTTGACAAACGTGCATGAGATTTCCGCCATGACTCCCTGTTTGTTGATTATATGGTGTTCTATAGCTAACATACTCTCGAGGACAAGAAGTGTTAGCATCAAGCTTACTTTCCTGTAGACATACAATTATGTGGGAATGTTCATGAATTAGGAGCTTAAGTTCTTCATATTTGGCCCTTAAAGCCTGACAATTCCATTGCAAAATGTAGGAGTAAACTATGGATTATTTCTGGAGTACACCTTGGATGAGGTCTTCCCATTAGCAGTTTTTAATCAAACAATATTACCAGTAGTTTTCTTCAGACATGGTCTTGATATGTTGATTTCACGTTTGTCTTTTTCTTTGTGTCCTTTTGATCTATTTATTGCAGTTGATTATGGACCTCAACCTGAATTTCTGATTTATTCAATTTATCTTCCAGTTCATTAGAAACATCATCAGACAAAACATCAAATTTATTTGATGTCATTAACTTTGTTCCTAATGGAGTGGGTGAGAGAGATGGAGGTCTCTCTCTTTTACGATTAATAGATGATGAGATTCTAGGTTTTTGCACCTCTCCCACTATAGGTGCATCAGGTAAGTTAGTTTTACGAGGAAACTCCATCAAATCAGAAAAGGACATGGCCTAAGAGGGGTTTGTACTAGTTTTAGTAAGAGGGGACAAAGGCTGTACAGAGATGATCAATGCCCTAGTATTAATACACCCTGGTAAAGCCTCAGGAGTTAATATACAGTACTTATATACCTTGTCATTCAGCATTTCATCAGATGGTATATTTCTTTTTCTAGAGTTATTGGCAGTACAAGGTGGGTTTGGTTTTAATGCTCTAGCATATGTATTTCAATTATCTAATAGTCTTTAGGTTTGTCTTGCACTTATATGTTCTAACTTAGCAGCTTCTTCAAACTTATACAGCTCACAGCTCTTGTCTGTGGATTTGTGATTCGAGTTGCAATTTAAACACCTGGCTCCAATTGCACATTCTTCATGGTAAGATTTGGAGCAAATACCACACATTTTCTCATTTTTGCAAACTTTAGACAGCTGTCCAATTTTAAAACAATTAAAGCATTGCAGTGGCTTCTGGAATGGTCATAATTTAATCATTTCGTTTTCAATGAAAATATGGAGAGGTACAACGACATCCTGGAACGAAAGGATAATCATTGATGTACCTGAGACTTTGTGAACTTCCCATACATTTAGTTGACACATGGCCAGTATCTCCTCTATAAATTCATACAGATCTCTGTTAAAAATTCTCACCTTCAGTGGCTAAGATTTAAGTGGGGTTTGACATCTAACTTAATATCATCATTAGTTGTTTTTACGTTGGATAGTATTACAGATTGTGTGTTTGACCTGGTATGGATAAGGAAACTATTTTTTCCAAAACGAGATATATCTCCCGGTGAATAGTTACTAATTTTTTTTCTGAATTAATTTGCATATTTTGAAATAATTTCCTGCAACCCCCTTTGATTCTGCTACAAGCCACATGGGGGGTTTTGGCTTTATCTGGGAACGTATAACTAAATCAGCGTTTTTGTCCAACCAATCGTATGATTATATACATCCAAATCCTTGGGTACCTTATCGCAGAGAGCAGCCTGACATTCCGTTATCAATTTTAATATTATTCATGTTACTTACTGCATTAGATGCTTCATCATACTGTGAGCTATCCCTGAATCCCATTTTTCATCTTCAAGTTTCATCCCTATTTCGTTTATACATCCATAGCACTCAAATGCTTCATATAGATTATCATAGTTTGTCTCTATTGGAATTTGGGTAACATGAAGGATTCGAAGTTTCCTCGTGTTACCCAAATTACTCGAATATGGAATATCAGTTGAATGGTCCTTTCCAGTTCCAAGGTCATCAACAGGATTTTCCCTAATCAAATTAGCAGAGGTCGTCAACAGGCCCGGAGGGAGGGGGGGTGGGGGGTCAGCATATCCATTGATTAGGAAGAGGATAATGGTTCATTATATACATATATACAAACACACACACATACACATATATATATGTATATATATATATATACATATACATATATATGTATATATACGTATATATACATTATACACACACACACGCATATATATATATATATATATACGTATATATACATATATATATGTATATATACGTATATATACATTATACACACACATATATATATATGTATATATATATATATATATATATGTATGTATGTATGTGTATATATATGTATATATATATATATATATATATATATATATATATATATATATATATATATATATATATATATATATATATATATATATATATATTATATATATATATACATACATACAGAGAATTACGTGCGCATACTAGATACACAGTCAAACTTGTACCTCTGCATAGTTTATCCATGTCACATTCTGC
>NC_090725.1:79922159-79924659 GCF_036898095.1 Palaemon carinicauda
TCAATGGAACTGGGCAGGGCACATTGCCAGGATGACAGACAACCGATGGACATCACGAACAACCTTCTGGACACCCCGAGGATACACAAGAAACCGAGGAAGACAAAAAACCCGCTGGCGAGATGACTTAGACCAACATAAGCAACAGTGGCACAGAATAGCTTGTGATAGAAGTCTGTGGAGAAACCTGGGGAAGGCCTACATCCAACAAAGGACTTTTGAAGGCTGAAATGATGATGATAATGATATCAAGTCAGTTGGTAGTGAAGTTTTGGACATCCAATTACAAGGAGAAAACCATGGATATCAAATGGTACTTGGGATACTATAAAAAAGACACAAAAACAGAAATTGATTGTTGAAAGTTTTTAAGGAAGTAATGAAAATTACACAGAAGAGCATACTAACTATTCCAGTATTGATAATGAAGTCAAAAGAAAACCCAGAAATGACTGGACAAAACGATTGGATTGAGAAAACAGATGAGGCTATTTATTATTATCATTATTACTTCCTAGGCTACAACCCTAGTTGGAAAAGCCAATTGTTATAAGCCCAGGTGCTCCAACAGGGAAAATAGCCCAGTGAGGAAAGGAAACAAGGAAAAATAAAATACCTTACGAACAGTAACAACATTGAAATAAATATTTCTTAAATAAACTATAAAAACTTTAACAAAACCAGAGGAAGAGAAATAAGATAGAATAGTGTGCCCGAGTGTACCCTGAAGCAAGAGATTTCTAACCCAAGACAGTGGAAGACCATGGTACAGAGGTTATGGCACTACCCAAGACTAGAGAACAATGGTTTGATTTTGGAGTGTCCTTCTCCTAGAAGAGCTGCTGACCATAGCTAAAGAGTCTCTTTTACCCTTACCAAGAGAAAGTAGCCACTGAACAATTACAGTGCAGTTGTTAACCCTTTGGGCGAACAAGAATTGTATTATAACCACAGTGTTGTCAGGTGTATGAGGACAGAGGAGAATCAGTAAAGAATAGGCCAGACTATTCGATGCATGTGTAGGCAAAGGGGAAAGTGAACCGTAACCAGAAAGAAGGATCCAATGTAGTACTGTCTGGCCTATCAAAGGACTCCATAACTCTCTAGCGGTAGTATCTCAACGGGCGGCTGGTGCCCCGGCCAACCTACTACCTTTTAAAAGCTATGAATTCAGGGAGTGGCTATGGTGTAATAATTGCTCACAAAATTATTGATCAAATATCTACTGGGGCAAAGGAGAAGAAGAAGCATATACCCATCCAAAAGAGAGATGGATCTGTTATAACAATAAAAATATGAAGAAAGGGACTGCTGAATGGAACACTTTAGTGAGGCCATGAATAGGAGATATCAGGGAAATAATTTGATTGATATACCTGAAGCTGAGGAAGACCTTGATGTGCCCATGAATGAATTGTTTTACTGTCATACTAAGACTCATGTACATACAGTAACACCGATCTTACTAAACTGATATATAGCCTGGTTCTTTTTTTCTATGTAATTTCATGATATTCAATCTCCAAATTTTACTTATACTAGCCCTTGTCTGATTTGTTTTTTTTCAATCTTACATTAAACTCCTAATTCTAAAGGCCCTGTTTTAGATATAGTTCCCAAATATCTAAATGATTTTACCTCATTAATCATTTCTCTCTCCAATGATATTTCATCTGCCATTGTATATTCTGTTCCTATCATTTCTGTCTTTCTTCTATGTATCTTGAGCCCAACCTCTTGTGATATATCATGCATTCTGGTAAGCAAGGATTGCAAATCCTGTGGTGTTCTGCTAATAAAGAGTGTCATCTGCATACCCGAAACAAGGGAGAATGAAAAAATTAAAACATTTTCTCAGGATACTTGATCACCGAAAATCATAATAGACTTTCTTAATAAGCCATTTTATGCAACTGAAAGAGAAACAAACATAATTAATTTCTCAAGTAAATATGCAATAAAAAAATTCAACCTATAGAAAACCAAATACCAAGCATGTATAATATGAAAAGTAAGGGGCGGAGGACACGGCCATAAGGAACACCAGACATTACTTCCTATAGTCATTATTGTGCCCATCAGCAACTACTCTTTGCAATCCATTAGGTAAACATTCAATTATGATGTTCAGAAATAACCCACCCACTCTCAACTGTTTAAGGGACTGTGGCCACGGGGGCGTAAAAACAATTAGAATAGCGCCAGCGTTATCCCTGCGTGTCGTGAGAGGCGACTAAAAGGGACGGGACGAGGGGGCTGGGAACCCCCTCTCCTGTATAAAATCCTGCGAGACATCAACAAAGAGGGCAGTTCCGGTAGAACCTGCTGCTTCCTCCGGTGCCTTAGATGACCGCGGAGGTAGCAGCAGTAGGGGATTCAGCATTATGAAGCTTCATCTGTGGTGGATAACGGGGGAGGGTGGGCTGTGGCACCCTAGCAGTACCAGCTGAACTCAGTTGAGTCCCTTGCCAGGCTGGGAGGAACGTAGAGAGTAGAGGTC
>NC_090725.1:79934659-79999659 GCF_036898095.1 Palaemon carinicauda
ATGTTTCTGGTGGCGAAATGTCCTGGTGGCGAACTGCCGGTGGATAATCGTCGTCGGCGAATGAGCGGTGGCGAATCGTCACCAACCCATCTGTGGGCGTAGGATTTGACCGATCCTCAGTCTGCAGTTGAAACAGCTCCAACCTTTCGGCTGATATAAACAAATTCTAAAGCTTATGCTGATTATGGGGGATAAAGTTGAACCCTAACAAAACTACGTATGATTATCAGTAGGTAAAAAACTGTGGTTACTACACATCCAGATCTTTCCATTGAATATAGGCAGTAAGTTGGCCAGGGCACTAGCCGCCCGTTGAGATACTACCACTAGAGAGGTATTGGATCCTTTGACTGGCCAGACAGTAATGCATTGGATCCCTCTTTCTGGTTACGGCTTATTTTTTCTTTGCCTACACTTACACAGAATAGTCTGGCCTATTCTTTACATATTCTCGTCTTTCCTCATACACCTGACAACAATGAGATACTAAACACCTCTTCACCCAAGGGGTTAATTACTGTACTGCAATTGTTCAGTGCACTTTCCTCTTGGTAAGGGTAGAAGAGACTCTTTAGCTATGGTAAGCAGCTCTTCTAGGAGTAGGACACTCCAAAATTAAACCATTGTTCTCTAGTCTTGGGTAGTGCAATAGCCTCTGTACCATGGTCTTCCACTGTCTTGGGTTAGAGTTCTCTTGCTTCAGGGTACACTCGGGCACACTATTCTATCTTATCATTTTTCTTTTCTTCCTCTTGTTTTTTTTTAAATGGTGTGTTGGGCAGACTTAATAGAAGGGCCATGGATGCCTCGTGGTTTATCATGAGGTTGTCTTTACCTTTTCTGGTTCTTTTTCTTCTCAAAACCATCCTTACCGTTCTCCCTTCAGTTGAAGTGGCTATCCAAGGAGGGTATTTAGCCTTGCATGGTGTATCGGCTCCTCCATGTTGACAAGTTTTTCCGACTTTTTACTAGTCTATGGGTTTCATCAATCACTCTATATATAATTCTGTACATATTGTTTTTGTTATAATTCTTGTTAATCTAGTTTTTAAGTATGATGTCTCTTTTTTATTTCTATTAATTCATATACTGTCAGGAGACATTTAACGAAATCCGGGACCAGTACGTCCTAGATTTCGTCAATGTTGTCTTCTGTATTGCAATATTCGTGGTCTTCATGCAAATATTCAAGACCTTACAGTTGCGGCCAGACAGTATGATATTCTTTTGTGCTCAGAAACTTTGGTTTCTGATATGAGGCACTCATCTGAGCTCCTTATAACTGGTTTTAAGAAGCCAATAATGTTGAAACGTAATGCCATCCCTAGGGCCAGGAGAATGGCGGTGTATATTAGGACTGAGTACCCTGCTTCTCATAAGTCCTGCTATCAATGTGGATATCATGAGATTCAGGTAATAAAAGTTTGTGGCAGGCATAACAACTTTTATTTGTGTTCGATCTACCGGAATCCAGACATGGATGATTCTATCTTCGATTGTCTTCTTACCATTATGGCTAAGATACAAGAAGATGATAGAAAAGCTTCTTTTGTCAGAATCTAGTCAACATAATTGATAGGTGTATCCCTTCTCGTGTGCTAAGGTACAGAGTGAAGGACAAACAGTGGTTCAATGATGATTGTAGACCTGCTTATTTGGAGAAGCAGGAGGCCTATCATCTTTGGAAGGGTAACAGATCAGATTTGACCTGGAATAACTATACTCAGCTTCGAGATTTTGCTCAAGAGAGTTTATGCATCAACTGAAAAGGAGTACAATTTAACCATAAAAGAAACCCTTTCTGGTACAACTCAGGAACATAAATGGTGGTCTACCCTTAAATCTGCACTCTTTTGGTGTAGATGCAACAGTTCCTCCTTTACTTAAACCAGATGGCTCAGTCACTCACTGTCCAAAGGAAAAGGCAACCCTTTTGGCTGATGTTTTTGACAGTAAACAGAGTAATGAAAAACTTGAACTTCCTCATTCCTGTTTTCCTGAGGCTAAACTAACTAGTTTAGCTTTTCGATCTCGTGAAAATAAAGCTCTGTTGATGGATCTTGATGCTTATGGAGGTGTAGACCCAAATGGCATTTTTCCTTTGGTTTTTATAAAGACAGCAGATTTCTTAGCGCCAAAGTTATCTGTTATTTTGCACAAGTTAGCAAGAAGAGGAGCTTTTAGCACTTGTTGGAGAATTGGTAATGTTACTCCTCTATGTAAATGTGTTTGTGGTAGCTCAAGTCCCACTGATTACCGCCCAATTTCCATAACTCCCATATTATCTAAAGTTTTTGAAAGTCTTCTGGCAAAGCGTCTTAATAGGTTTGTTGAAGGTAATCATCTATTCCCTAGTTTGCAATTTGGTTTTCGTAAAGGCCTTGGAGCATGTGATGCCCTTCTTACAATCTCCAATGCTGTACAGAAATCCCTTGATTGTGGTCAGGAAGTTCGTATGATTGGCCTTGATTTTAGTGCTGCCTTTTGACCGTGTTAATCATGAGGCCCTTGTTTTCAAACTCAAACAGTTGGGAGTGGGTAGGTCGTTTCTTAGCATTATTATTGGTTTTTTAAGTAACAGATCTCAAAGAGTTGTTGCTGATGGGCACCATAGTGAGTATAAGAATGTGATATCCGGTGTTTCACAGGGAAGTGTTCTTGGCCCATTACTTTTCATACTATATACACGACATGTGGTTTGGCCTAGAAAACAAGCTTGTTGCATAAGTAGATGATGCCACTCTCTTTGCATCAATTCCATCCCCTGAATGTAGAGCTGGGGTTGGTGAATCCCTTAATAGAGATTTAGCTAAAATTAGTGCATGGTGCAAATTATGGGGTATGAAGTTGAATCCTAACAAAACTCAAAGTATGATTGTAAGTAGGTCAAGGACGGTGGCTCCTCAACATCCGGATCTCAGTATTGATAATGTTTCTTTAAATTTGTAAGACTCTTAAAATTTTAGGTGTGATTCTCGACAGCAAATTTACTTTTGAGAAACACATTAGGTCTGTGTCTTCTTCAATTGTACAAAAAATTGGCTTATTGAGAAAGTCTTACCAGATTTTCGGTGATCAATCTATTCTGAAGAAGTGTTTTAATTCTTTCATTCTACTTTGTTTCGAGTATTGTTCTCCTGTCTGGCGTTCAGCTGCTGATTCTCATCTTAATTTGTTGGACAGAAACTTACGGTCTATCAAATATCTCAATCCTGATCTAGATATTAATCTTTGGTACCGTCGTTCAATTAGTTCATTATGCATGTTGCATAAGATTTTTCATAACTCTGACCATCATTTACACTCAGATCTCCCTGGAAAATTCTATCCTGTTCGTAATACTAGGCAGGCAGTTAATTCTAATAGCCAGGCCTTCTCCATCATGAGGCTCAATACTACACAGTATTCTAGAAGTTTTATTCCAGCTGTGTGTGTGTGTATGTGTGTGTACCATCGGGTAAATTAGCTAATTATCACGCATCACTGTGGAATACACCACATCCAACACCATTCTCTTAATCTGAGCTTTGGCCATACAGTTTATCTTTATATGATCTTTACATAAAGCATCATGTTCACAGAAAGTAGATTTGATCTCGAAGTTAATTGGGACTATAAATATCATGCAAACGGCAGATTTACGTTTCTCTAAAGGAACCATTCACCTAATATACTGCAAGAGAGAATGTCTCAAGTGAAACATTGATTTCTACTATACTATAACGGGGAAAATCCTCTTCACTGGATAAAAATCAAACAAACATACGAGATCCCAGACTCACAATCGATCATGCTTTACTATAGTCCATTTCTTTTAGCGATGCATATTTGCACAGACTCGCAGCGGTGCCCTTTTAGCTCGGAAAAGTTTCCTGATCATTGATTGGTTAGAATTATCTCGTCCAACCAATCAGCGATCCGGAAAATTTTCCGAGCTAAAAGGGCACCGACTCGCGGCGGTGCCCTTTTAGCTCGGAAAAGTTTCCTGATCACTGATTGGTTAGAATTATCTCGTCCAACCAATCAGCGATCCGGAAAATTTTCCGAGCTAAAAGGGCACCGACTCGCGGCGGTGCCCTTTTAGCTTGGAAAAGTTTCCTGATCACTGATTGGTTAGAATTATCTTGTCCAACCAATCAGCGACCCGGAAACTTTTCCGAGCTAAAAGGGCACCGCTGCGAGTCGGTGCAAATATGCATCGCTAAAAGAAATGGACTACAGTAACTTCACAAGCAAAAAAAAAAAAAAAATCACAAATATAATCATAAATCCTGTAACCAAAATGAACAAATACCCTCTTCAATGGAAACAGTTCCCAAAGGAAAATTAACTTTACATGCAAAGGGATGACACGTTTTTCAAACTAAAATCTCGCTCAAAGGGAAACATATTGCGTGAAGTGAGGGTCGGTGAATATTTCTCGAGTAAATCCAGTCATATATTTCAAGCAGAGAACAGATCAAATGAGCACCTTCCCAATGGGAAATTCTGAAAGAAATTTTTACATACAGACAAGGAAGAAGATTACGCATATTCTGAATGAAAAAGAAAGACGTTATCCCACATCAATAGAGAAAAAAAACCGTCCTAAATACAAACACATATCTTATAAAAACCATAAAAGAATAAAACAAATCTTAAAGGATATATTCTTGCGCAACATATAAAATGGATTTCAAATGGGGACTTGCGTAAGAAACTATATCTTTTAAATGCCAAATTCACCTTTATTCACTATAAGCGAAAATGAATATCAACCCAAAGAAAAATATATATAACACAGTGTGTTATATATATATATATATATATATATATATATATATATATATATATATATATATATATATATATATATATATATGTATATGTATATATATATATATATATATATATATATATATATATATGTATATGTATATGTATATATATATATATATATATATATATATATATATATATATATATATATATATATATATAACACAGTGTTAGTTAGTATGTAGATTTCTCTAATAGACTCGTTTACTTTATAGGGAGGATAAACATCTCTTAAAATAAAAATGATAAAAGGTACTACAGCACAAAATACATAGTCAGAAATGCACATTTCTCCAATGGTATAATTCAAATACAAGAAAGTATAAAACTATATAAAATGAAGCCATATTCCTTACAATTTCATTCAAGAGATTTAGCCTCGTTGTAATAACATACTCTTATCATCATGTGGAGTGGGGGAAAAATACTCTATGAAATGAAAATGTTCGAAAATTCCATTGCAAAATGGAGGAGAAAACTATGGAATATTTCTGGACATTAGCAGTTTTTAATCTAACCTTACTTCTTGTAGGTTTCTTCAGAGATGGTCTTGTTATGTTGGGTTTTACGTTTATGTTTTTCTTTGTATCCTTTTGATCTATTTGTGGAGGCGGATGGTGGACCTCAACTTGAATTTCCGATTTAGTCAGTTAATCTTCTGGTTCATTAGAAACATCAATAGACAAAACATCAAATTTATTTGATGTCATAACTTTAATGTCTCTAATGGAGGGAGGAGGGGGTGATGGAGGTCTCTCTTTTACGATTAGTAGATGGTGGGATTTTAGATTTTTGCACCTTTCCCACTACTGGAGCATCACGTAAGTTGGTTTTAAGTGGAACCTCCATCAAATCAGGCAAGGACATGGCCTGGGAGAGGTTTGTACTAGTTTTTGTAATGGGGGACGAAAGCCATACAGAAATGGGCAATGCCCTAGTGTTAATACACCGTGGTAAAGCCTCAAGAGGTAATATGGTTACCTCGTTATTTGACATTTTATCAGATGGTATATTTCTTTTTCTAGAGCTATTGGCAGTACTAGGTTGGTTTGATTTTAATGGCTTGGCATAGATATTTGATTTATTTAATAGTCTTTTGGCATGCCCAACACATATGTTCTAGATTCAATTTGTTGAGGACAGCTTCCTCCAACGTATATACAGTAGCTTGCAGCTCTTGTCTGTGGATTTATGATTTGAGTTGCAATTTTAACATCTGGCTCCAAGTGCACATTCTCCATGGTAAGATTTGGAGCAAATACCACACATTTTCTCATTTTTGCAAACTTTAGACAGGTGCTCAAATTTAAAACAATTAAAGCATTGCAGTGGCTTCTGCTTGAATGGTCTTACTTTAATCATTCCGTTTTCAATAATAATATGGAAAAGTACATCAGCATCCTTGAAGGAAAGGATTATCATTGATGTACCTGGGACTTTGTGAACTTTCCATACATTTAGTGGACACAGCCAGTATCTCCTCCACTGTAAATTCATACAGATCTCTGTTAAAAACTACTCCCATTCCGTAGCTAAAATTTAGGTGGGGTTTAACATCTAACTTGATATCATCATTAGTTGTTTTTATGTTGGACAGTATCACAGACTGTGTACTTGATTTGGCATGGATAAGGAAACTATTTTTTTCAAAATTAGGTATATCCCCCGGGGCAATAGTTCCTACTTTTTTCTGAATTAATTTGCATATTTTGAAATAATTCCCTGTAACCCCCTTCGATGCAGCTATAAGCCACATTGGTGGCTTTGAGTTTATCTGGGAAGGCATAACTAAGTCCCCGTCTTTTTCCAACCAATCGGAAGGCCTATATACATCCAAACCCTTTAGTACCGTAGCGCAGAAAGAAGCCACAACTTTCAAGTTATTAATTTCAATATTATTCATGTTACAAATTGCACTAAATGCTTCGTCATATCTACTGTAAGATATCCATGAATCCCTTTTTTCATCTTCAAGTTTCATCCTTATTTCTTTTATACATCATCCATAGCATTCAAATGTTTTATATAAATCATCGTAGTTTGTCTCTATTGGAATTTGGGTAACATGAAGGAATCTAAGTTTCCTTGTGTTACCCAAATTACTTGATTTTGGAATATTACTAGAATGGTCCTTTCCCGTTCCAAGGTCATAAACAGAACTTTCCCTATTCAAATTATCAGAGGTCGTCAACAATGAGGGGGGGGGGGTAAGCAAATCCGGGGGTTGGGGAGTCAATGTTTGAAGGGTCCATGGTTAAGGGTGGGATTTTCTTTATGTTTTTATAGGTTGTTTTGTTGGTTTACCTGCCTGAGAGTTTTAAGAAAATATCGTACGCTGGAAAGTAAATTTGCATTCTCTAGTATCGGCACAATGAGAGCATACTTCCAGATGGTCCACTCCATACCCTACCCGAAGGATAGCACCAAAACAGATATAGAGGCAAAGGTGTAAGCTAAACCCACCTGTTAGGACTGAGACCAAGAAAATATGGAATCATCCTCCCCATATCTATAATGATGGGCTTCCAGCCAGAAGCCAAGAGTCCCACCTTAAGGATTGGATCCCCCTGGATTCCAATGACCCAACCCTTGAGAGTAGTTCTGCCATAAAGGTCCAAACCATCTTCGGGATGGCTGAGATCAACCAATACTCTCATAAATAGCTTTGAATGCAAATACCTCCTAACCGTGATCCCTTCCCCCATTCACCTAAGCAGGCAGTAATAACAAATGTGGAAATATCTACGCCATTTAAAAAAAAAAGGATAAATACATAAATGAACAAATAAAATTATATATATATATATATATATATATATATATATATATATATATATATATATATATATATATATTTATATATATATGCATACATCTAAATTATATATATATATATATATATATATATATATATATATATATATATATATATATATATATATAAAAAACTTAAGAGAAATAATACTCATAGAGTTAGAACACAAAGACAAAAGAAGGTTGATAAAATCAGGAGAGGGTCGAAGTAATATTGAGCAGAAGAAAAAGATGAAAGATAGAAATTTAGATTAGCACTGGGGGAGCAATTTCCATAAGTTCAAGAGCCCTCTTGCCCGTCACCATGGTTCAGCACGGGAATGAAACGCCGTGCTGAAGCTCAATGACTTCATCAAGGCATTCTCTCATTAAGAGGGTATTAAAACCCAAGTTGGAGCTGTTTGTACCGAGGTCCATGTTTATATTTTCCAGGTCGTCAACAGAGGGGTGGGTTTTTTTGGTAAGAGCAAGCCGGGTTATCCACCTCTTATTGGAGGATATCAGTCCTCCTATCCCATGGGGTTCAACACGAGAAGAGGCTTCAGTGGGGACCAGTCCTCTATCAGAGATGGGCTGCCTCTATGAGGGCGTCTAAATTGGCACAGGTTGAGAATGAAATTCCGTCCATCCTACACTGTGCCAAATCCAAAACAGCAGCCAACGTATAATCAAACAAGCCAAAGTCATCAACAAGTTCAATCCAAAAAGGAAGAGAAATAGCCAAAAGGAAAAGAGAAAGTGCTGACTGATTTAGTTGGATCAACAGTTGGGCACTGAGGTCCAGTGGGAAAGTAGTTCGCACTGTTCATTACAGCCCAGCTGCTAATCCATAAGCTCCTCATCCTCATCAAGGCTTCAGCCTCTGGGGGTCAAAACATGGAACATATCCCTCACCCACGTAAAACTTACTAACCTAAGTCAAACACTCGAAGGCACACTATCACAACTATACTCTCACGAACTCCATCAATTCACGGTATCTTTCAATTCTTCAAAATTTTGATTATCCTTCTAATTTCTTCAACAGCAGAAAATTCCACAAAAATTCTTAACCTTACACCAAATTATACTTGTCTTACATTATCCAATCGGTACCTCCCCTATCCTCTTTATTCTGCATATCTTTAAATATCTTTAAACTAAAAGCGTTGAGTACATCATATATAATATATATATATATATATATATATATATATATATATATATATATATATATATATATATATATATATATATATAAATATACACACATATATGTATATATATAATCAGACACATATTATATATATATACATATATATATATATATATATATATATATATATATATATATATATATATATATATATATATATATATATATATATATATATAAAATGTACGAATATATGTTTAAAATATATTCTCTTTTAAATGTGACAGGTACGTGTCATCTACAGAAGCTATGAAATGTGAAACTTATGCTTTTGTTGGCATCCCCTCAAAGCTAAACTTTCCATTTCTGAAACTTCAAAGCTATTCAATGGCCATGTGAAGCATATAGTAATTAAATATATATATATATATATATATATATATATATATATATATATATATATATATATACATATATATATATATATATATATATATATATATATATATATATATATGTATGTGTGTGTATATATGTGTATATATACATATATATATATATGTGTATATATATATATATATATATATATATATATATATATATATATATATATATATATATATATATATATAGGCTATATATATATATATATATATGTATGTGTGTGTATATATGTGTATATATACATATATATATATGTGTATATATATATATATATATATATATATATATATATATATATATATATATATATATATATATATATATAGGCTATATATATATAGGTGTGTGTGTGTGTACATATATATATATATATATAGATATATATATATATATATATATATATATATATACATATATATATATATATATATATATATATATATAATCTATACATAAATATATGAATATAAGTACACTAATGTATATTTCGTGTACATCTGAATAAAAAATACACTGAATTATCTCACAAGCCAAAATAACAGTATTAATAAGTGAGTTTTCATAAACTAAAAACTCAAATCTTGAAAATAAATCAGCCCATGCTGTTTATACTCGAACGTAGCATGTAGGACGTTATTTCACATAATTAGAGAATCCTCTTATCTCTTATAATACGGTGCCAAAGGAACTGAATAGATTCCACGAAATGGACTCGATCCTCTTGAGTAAAGAAGCTTAGAAATATAGAGATATTCGTCATCAGGGGAAGTAAACTCTGTCGAGAGTTTGTGGAACAGCTTTCAAGGTGAAGGGCGGAGGTTCTTGAAGTCATCTTTAGAAAAAGTCCATCGAATCCAAATGTCAATCACAATCTTGAGCACAGATTCCAAGAACGTAAGGTTTGGAGTTGGGGAGTTTTTCATCATGAGAGAGAGAGAGAGAGAGAGAGAGAGAGAGAGAGAGAGAGAGAGAGAGAGAGAGAGAGAGAGAGAGAGAGAGAGAGAGTTTAGCTATCTATGTCAGTTCTGACATTAGAGTACGTTTTCCTATTATATGCGACATCAAGGTATAGGCAGACGACATTGTAGTCTTGAGAGAGAGAGAGAGAGAGAGAGAGAGAGAGAGAGAGAGAGAGAGAGAGAGAGAGAGAGAGAGAGA
Source organism: Palaemon carinicauda (assembly GCF_036898095.1). Classification (NCBI taxonomy): domain Eukaryota; kingdom Metazoa; phylum Arthropoda; class Malacostraca; order Decapoda; family Palaemonidae; genus Palaemon; species Palaemon carinicauda. Next base: position 79,945,029 of record NC_090725.1, read on the forward strand.
GAGAGAGTGAGTGTTTAGCTATCTATGTCAGTTCTGACATTAGAGTACGTTTTCCTATTATATAAGCCATCAAGGTATGGGCAGAAAACATTTTGAGTCCTCAAGAAACAATATAGTAGAGGAGATCTACTTGAAAAAATAGAACGTCCTCCACAATAAATTGCAACATTCTCTTGAAAAGTCTCCTTTACTCTATAAATAAACATACATACATATACCAAAGGCACTTCACCCAATTTTGGGGGGTAGCCGACATCAACAAGAAACAAAACAAAAAAGGGGACCTCTACTCTCTACGTTCCTCCAGCCTAACCAGGGACTCAGCCGAGTTCAGCTGGTACTGCTAGGGTGCCACAGCCCAACCTCCCACATTTCCACCACAGATGAAGCTTCATACTGCTGAGTCCCCTACTGCTGCTACCTCCGTGGTCATCTAAGGCACCGGAGGAAGCAGCAGGGCCTACCGGAGTAAAAAATAATTCAGGCTAATATACACACTCGACTGGGAATTCTCTTTGTGCATGCCATGCTTGAATATGCTAACACATCAGGTACTTCAATAGCGTACTGTTTTACATCTTCGCACCGATGTTCAATTTATTCTTTGTGCACGTTGCATAAGAATTTTCATAATTCTGACCATCCTTTGCATTCAGATCTTCCCAGACTGTACCATCCTGTACGTAGTGCTACATATGGAGTTAATTCTCAAGTCTTGCTTGAATGACTAAGCTAATGCCTGCAAAAAGCTAAACCTTTGAAAGACCAGTAATGATGCTAATAATACATTTCCTGGTGGGTGGGTTCCCGTGTGCATGAGATGTACCCTAATTCTCCCACTTGGGTTTTATAGTAGATACCTTGAATTATCAGAAAAGTCAGGGTGGACATTTAGAAATCTGGCAGCAAGTGAGAAATTTAGGCCCAATTTCACTATATAGGGAGCTAATTTCGACCCGTAAACTCATGGTACCTAAACTAAATATGCCCATATCTCCCTTGAAAATTTATGTAAAAGGATCATTTACTACTCAATAAAGTTCTTTTAACAATACCTTTTCAATAAACTATAAATAATTAATTTATGGGGCTATATTTGGTCATAATTGCCCAAAATGTAACCAGAAATGGTCACAAACAAACATTAAAGAATGAATGACTTATATTGATAATAATCAACAGAACAACACTGTATCATCTAAATATTAAGCATTTTATAATATTTTGTACATAGAGGATTGATTGATTGATTGATTGATTTAAAGTTGTCAGGCATCCTGACATCTAAGATCATTGACGCCGATATCATTTAGTCTATATATATATATATATATATATATATATATATATATATATATATATATATATATATATATATATATAAAATAAAATATTCAATTAAAACCATAAAAGTTTAATGTCATTGTAAAAGTTAAATAGTTTTCAGAAGACCTGCTTCTGAAATAAATCTAAAAATGCCACTTGCATAGTAGGACACATCATGTCCAAGAATCTTGGCAAGGATGAACCTGCCACTCTCATCTTGAATCTCAAATAAATATCTATTCCTTAAGTTATCATAATTGGGGCATTCAATCAACAAATGCCTCACTGTTAGAGGTACCAAACAGTCGTCACAATAGGGTTGGTGTTGGCCCTTCAGCAGAAACTCGTGTGTCAAACGAGTGTGACCAACGCGGAGACGACAAAGAGACGTCTCCCATTTTCAGGGCATCAGGATATACCTCTAAGGAGATAAAGGAGATATGACATTTGTTACCTTTCTCATTTTATTGTCATCTAGGCCATCCCAGTGCTGTTGCCATTTATTGCAGAGCAATTTCTTGATGTTAGGTAGGAAGTCATTACAGGGAATGGGATACCTTCTTGGCACCAACTCTGATGCTGCACTCTTCGCCAATGAATCTGCCTTCTCATTCCCACACACACCCACATGTGCTGGAACCCAACCAAATCGAACAGTTGTACCTCTCCTTCCAATAATAAAAACCATTCTAAAACCTTTAAAACTAGAGGGTTACTGGAATTAAAAACTTCTCAAGCTTGAAGGACACTCCTTGCATCATTAAAAATGGTAAAATTACTCTCCTTTTCCAATGCTATTTTCTCAACAGCAGTTAGTATGCCATACAGTGCACCTCTATAATTAAAACCATTACTATGTACTCCAAATCCGACGCCAGCATCAGATTTGGAGCCATCAGTATATATGAAAGTCGATCCCCTATTTTCTTCAACATGTTACATAAACAGAGACCTGGATTCTAAGTCAGTCATATTCTTCTCGACTCCAATAAAATATTTACAAAGAGATATCTCTGCTAATTTCCATGGAGGCATTGATGATACCTTAAACGGGAACACCTAAATTCTAATTATATCAAGACTGTTTAAAAATTGTTTCACCCGAAACCCATAATGTTGAGGAGATTTTGGGTGCAGCTCAAAGTATGTTGAGTGACTTACATGGCTTGCAGTCTGAAAGGCTAAAGAATTAGGGAGTCTTTGCAATCTAATCCAATACCAAATAATAGAGGACATTCAGTAAAGGTCTAGAGGCAACTCCCCAGCATCAGCATCAACAAGGAGACTTGGGATAGGTGAGGTTCTAAACGCTCCTGGGAACAATCTAATACCACCATGATGTATTGCATCTAATATCTTTAACCGGCTTGGGGTGGATGAGGAGTATATATCACATCCGTAACTGATTTTGGAAAAATTCAAGGCTTTGTATAATTTCAAAATAGTATTGCGGTCTGGCCCCCCTGATGTATGGGACAATAATTTTAAAACATTCAGAGCCTCGAGACATTTAGCTTTTAACGCTTTTAAGTGAGAAACCCATGTAAGCCTACAATCAAATATCAAACCTAAAAATTTAGCTTCACTTGCACATGGTATCCGTTGACCTTTGATGTATATATCCGGGTCTGGATGTACTCCCCGAATAAGACAAAAATGGACAATAGTAGTTTTACTTGTCGAGAACTTGAATCCATTCATATTGGCCCACTGGATAACTTTGTCAATAGAGAGATGTATTTTTCTCTCAACCATTGCCATTCTAGCTCCAGCGAATGATATTAAGAGATCATCCACAAATAATGTTGAGAAAACATCCCGGGGAATGACTGAGGATATCCCATTAATTGCTAGTGCAAAAAGGGTTACACTCAGCACACTCCCCTGAGGAACTCCTTCCTGACACTTACTCTCTGATAGAGCTTCCCCCACTCTCACTTGAAAAACACTATGTGAAATAAATGACTGAATAAATAGTGGTAGTTCACCTTTTAATTCCAATTCATAAATTGTTTTAAGTATACCATATCTTCATGTGGTATCATATGCCTTTTCAAGGTCAAAAAAAGAATGTCACATGGTGCTGTTTGGAAGCAAAGGCTTCACAGAGGACTCAAGTCGTATCAACACATCAGTTGTTGAGTGCATTTTTTTCAATCCACATTGAATCGGTGATAAAATACCCTTCTTTTTAAGGTACCACATCAACCTTGCATTGACCATCTTCTCAACGATTTTACATAAGATGTCAATGCAATAGGTCGATAGTTTGCTGCTAAAAACTTGTCATTACCGGGTTTTAAAAGGCTAAAATAATGGCTAGTTCCCAAATACTTGGGTAACTATGATCATGCCATATTCTATTAATAGTCCTTCCTCAAATGAATACACCAAAGCCCTGGAAATGACATATATCTTTTGATCTTCAAAGGCAACAATCGTAAAAAGGGGTTACAACCTTAACACTATTTTTGAAAAAAAAAGTTGGTACCTTATCAATAAAATATGCCATTCTTTTCTTTCATCAATCTATGTATTTCTTGCCCTCTGTTAAAGGATTCTATGTTTAATTCAAGGTAACTCCACAAGTTATATTTTTACTTGACGGTAAAAATGCCTTTGTATTGTCTTTAAAAAAGAACAAAGTATCCTATAAAAGTAGCATTCATATATAACTTTTCTATTTCATATTATTTCGTTATTATGTTCCCCTCTGTACGGCTTCTTAACACTGATATGGGCATTATTTGGTCTTCCTAAACTTTTTCTTCTCTCTTAAAAAGATACATTACAACTTTTTCCTGTGTTTTACTTTGTTATCAACTATTACCAATAAGGAAACATTGTTATTTCTAATTAGGTAAACAGTAGATACAGTATATACACACATGATAATTCATAATATTTACACGTGATTTTTGTTATTTATATAAACCATAACTACATCTTAATATCGAATTCGCTCTGCCTCGGGATAGAAACCCAAGATAATTCCCAATACGGAATATATATATATATATATATATATATATATATATATATATATATATATATATATATATATATATATGTATATATATATATATATGTGTATATATATATAAATATACATATATATGTATATATATATGTATATATATATATATATATATATATATATATATTCAATATATATATATATATATATATTTATATATATTCAATATATATATATATATATATATATATATATATATATATATATATATATATATATATATTTATGAAATAGTCATTGCCTTTTTTCATGCTTTCTTTTCCCATTAGTGCAATTCATACCAACATTCCAATTTACAACCTCATACAATCATTTTAATGCATAACAAATACATTAATAATGCCTATGAATATTGTTTACATTCCTTCATATCTCACCCAGCTCATTTTCCACAAGCACTGCTGCTAACCAAATTTATATTCCAAATCTATCCTATGTTGTTTACCTACTCATCTCTTGCAACCTCCCTCTTATGCCGATATCTTTCTCTTTGCATTCCTTCAGTTTGTATTTTCTATTTGCTTAACTTTCAGTTTCATTTTTCGATTTTACATCCCATTCATATACTCATATTACTTTGTTCCTATTTTACTTTCCAACAATCCCTTCTTTTCCAAAGCTGACTTTGATTCACTATTTGTATCTTTCCGGTTTTGTTTATACCATTTTAATTTGCTCTCAGGGTTACTTCTCCTTTTCAAACACTTTTTTTTTTTGCCGATATCTACATCAATCCATGCTAGATATTTATAAAATGGTCTTGTCTTTTCCAACCCACAATAATTATTATTATTATTATTACTTGCTAAGCTACAACCCTAGTTGGAAAAGCAAGATGCTATAAGCCCAAGCGCCCCAACAAGGAAAATAGCCCAGTGAGGAAAGGAAACAAGAAAAAATATATTTTAAGAACAATGACATTTATATAAATATTTCCTATATAAACTATGAAAATTTTAACAAATCAAGAGGAAGAGAAACAAGATAGAACAGTGAGCCCGAGTGTACCCTCAAGCAAGAGAACTCTAACCCAAGACAGTGGAAGACCATGGTACAGAGGCTATGGCACTACCCAAGACTAGAGAACAATGGTTTGATTTTGGAGTGTCCTTCTCCTAGAAGAGCTGCTTACCATAGCTAAAGAGTCTCTTCTACCCTTACCAAGAGGAAAGTAGCCACTGAACAATTACATTGCCGTAGTTAACCCCTTGGGTGAAGAAGAATTGTTTAGTAATCTCAGTGTTGTCAGGTGTATGAGGACAGATGAGAATCTGTAAAGAATAGGCCAGACTATTCGGTGTATGTGTAGGCAAAGGGAAAGAACCGTAACCAGAGAGAAGGATCCAATGCAGTACTGTCTGGCCAGTCAATGGACCCGTAACTCTCTAGCGGTAGTATCTCAACGGGCGGCTGGTGCCCTGGCCAACCTACTACCTATAAATCTCATTCGGAACACAAAACATTTGAAAAAACGAATCGGAGAAATGTCTCAATTCAATCCTTCACCTGCCCCTTTTACTACTAATCTCAAAAACTCTCCTAATCTTCATCTTTTCTCAGTATTCAAAGACAGTCTCTCTCTCTCTCTCTCTCTCTCTCTCTCTCTCTCTCTCTCTCTCTCTCTCTCTCTCTCTCTCTCTTGTACGAGGTGCCTCACACTGAGGGACCTGGGGGAACCCAAACAAAAAATAGGGCAATAAGGTAAGTCTCTCTCTCTCTCTCTCTCTCTCTCTCTCTCTCTCTCTCTCTCTCTCTCTCTCTTGTACGAGGTGCCTCATACTGAGGGACCTGGGGGAACCCAAACAAAAAATAGGGCAATAAGGTAAGGCTCTCTCTCTCTCTCTCTCTCTCTCTCTCTCTCTCTCTCTCTCTCTCTCTCTCTCTCTCTCTCTCTCTCTCTCTCCAATTTAGCAATAACCCCAACTTATTCAAAAGAAACAAGACATTTCGATGTGTTTCCTCCCAACTGAAAAAACTCTTCCAGGGCACATTTCCCAATAACCATGACCAACGGAGCAAAATAATTCCTTATCAGAAATTTAATTTTGTAAGGGAACCGTAAAGGCAAATATTGGAACGGAAGGACTATGGGTGGAGTTGGCTCTAGATTGATATCTCTTCTCCTCCTGTTCCCCAAATACTTATGTCCAACTTCTCGTTCATACTTTGCATTATTGGTTTTCCAATTTTCTTCGTCTCCTTATTCATTTTCATTTCTCTTTTCTTTTCTCCTCTCCATACTTTCCTTCGTTGTTTTTTTTTTCCTTCAATTATTCTGGTCATCGTTTAATTTTTTTTTTTCACAATATCACCTCAATTTTTCCTCTTTCCTCTTTCCTTCACTTTGCTATTTTTCTCTTTTTATTTTGCTTTTAGTTCTACTTATAGTTTTTTTTTCCTCAAAGTTCCTTTATAAGAAAAAACCATTGTTACTCTCAAAGTAAACTTCAACATTGTTACCAACACAGAAAAAGTTCGTTCTTCCAGGCAATAAACTTAAAAAAAAAAATTTATAAACTTCATTCTTGCAAAGGACCACATGTGATAATTCAAAAGAGTTTAATAAGGTCAAAAACTCTATACTAGACAGTAATTTCTTGGAAATAGTCAAATATGACCCGAATAAACCTTAATATTAATCTTCCACTGTAAACCAAGTGCAGAAGTGTCTCTTTCAGACATTGTTATATAAAAGAAGAGATTCTTTACAAGCACAATAAGTATATAGCGAATCTAGTAGAATGATTTGAAGGTCTCTGGCACCCAGACATCGAAGGTCATATAGGCCGATGTCGTTTATTATAAATAAAGATTAAAGGAATATTCAACTAAAACCAGAGAAGTAAATATGTTATAAAAGTTAAATGGCATTAAGAAGACCTGCTTCTGATATAAATTAAAAAATGCCACTATCATTGTACGACACATCATGTCCAAGGAACTTGGCAAGGATGAACCTGCCATCCTAACCCCGAGCCTCAAACAGATATCTATTTCTTTCTGTGCTGTAATTGGGGCATTCAGTCAACAAATGCCTCACTGTCAAGGGTTTCAAACAATATGGTTGGTGTTAGCCAGCCAGCAGAAACTCATGTGTCATCCGAGTGTGACCAATGCAGAGACAAGAGTAGTCTCCCATTTTCTGGGCATCCCATTATACCTCCAAGGGGATATAACAATAATAATTTCTCCCATCTTATTTTTGGTTAAGCTATCCCAATGCTGTTGCCAATTGTTATAAATAGAATTCTTAATTACAGGTAAAAAAAAATCATTACAGAGAATGAGATACCTTCTTGGTAGCAACTCAGGTGCAGCATTCTTTGCCAGTGAATCTGCTTCTTCATTTCCAGACACACTTACGTGTGCAGGAACCCAGAAAAATTGAACTGTTATCCCTTTTAGACCAATAATTAAAAGCCACTCTAAAATGTTTAAAACTAAAAGGGTTACCAGAATCAAAACCCTTTAAATCTTGAAGGGCACTTCTTGAATCACTATAAATAGTAAAATTGCACTCCTCTATTTTCTAAATAGCGGTTAATATGCCATAAAATTCAGCAGCAAATATGGAAGATATCGGAGGAAGTTAAAATAAGTAATGTATATATCAAATTCAACGCCATTATCAGATTTGGAGCCATTTGGCCCCATCAGTATATATAAGAGTTGATTCCCTATGTTTTTCAACATGTTCCATAAAAGAGACCTCTAGCCTCTAATTCAGTCATGTTTTTTAACACCAATAAAACATTTACAAAAAGATATTTCTGGTAATTTCCACGAATAGGTTCATGATATCTTAAATGGAAGCACCTTACCTCTACTTACATCACGACTGTTTAATAATTGTTTTAACCGAAAGCCATAAGGTTGAGGAGATTTTGGGTGCAACTAAAAGTATGTTGAGTGCCTTACAAGGCTTCCAGTCTGAAATGCTGAAGAGTTAGGGAGTCTTTGTAACCTAAACCAATACCGAATAATGGAAGATTGATTGATTGATTGATTTAAAGTTTTCAGGCATCCTGACATCTAAGGTCATTGACGCCGGTAACATTTAATTTATGTATACAAAAATAAAAAATAGAATAAAATAAAAAATAAAAGAGTATTCAATTAAAATCATAAAACTTGAATGTCATAAAAGTTAAATATTTTTCAGAAGACCTGCTTCTGAAATAAATCTAAAAATGCCACTTGCATAGTAGGACACATCATTTCCAAGAATCTTGGCAAGGATGAACCTGCCACCCTCACTTCGAGCCTCAAACAAATATCTATTCCTTAAGTTGTTATAATTGGGGCATTCGGTCAACAAATGCCTTACTGATAGAGGTACTAAACAGTCGTCACAATACGGTTGGTGTTGGCCCTTCAGCAGAAACTCGTGTGTCAACCGAGTGTGACCAATACGGAGACGACAAAGAGACGTCTCCCATTTTCGGGGCATCATATTATACCTCCAAGGAGATATGTCATTTGTTACCGCTCGCATTTTATTGCCATCTAGGCTATCCCATTGCTGTTGCCATTTTTTGCAAATCAATTTCTTGATGTCAGGTAAGAAATCATTACAGGAAATAATGGAAAACATTCGGTAATAGTCTAGAGGCAACTTTCCAGCATCAACAGTGAGACTTGGGATAGGCGAGGTTCTAAACGCTCCTGTGGACAATCTAATACCAGCCTGATGTATCGAATCTAATATCTTTAATCGACTTGGGGTGGCAGAGTAGTACATTTCACACCCATAACTAATTTTGGGAAAAATTAAGGCCTAGTATAATTTCAAAATAGTTTTACGGTCTGGCCCCCATGATGTACGGGACAATACTTTTAAAAGATTCAGAGCCTCGAGACATTTGGCTCTCAACGCCTTTAAGTGAGGAACCCATGTAAGCCTAGAGTCGAAAATCAATCCTAAAAATTCAGCTTCACCTACACATGGGATCCGTTGACCTTTCGTTTATATGTCCAGATCTGAATTTACTCCCCCGGATACGACAGAAATGGAAAACAGTTGATTTGCTTTTTTAAAACTTGAACCCATTTATCAGCCCACTGAATAGTTTTGTAAATTGAGAGTTATAGTTTTCTCTCAACCACTGCCATTCTAGCTCCAGAAATTATATGGAGAGATCATCCACAAATAGTGTTGAGAGAATATCTTGGGGAATGGCTGAGGATATCTCATCAATTGCTAGCGCAAACAGGGTTACACTCAGCACACTACCCTCGGGATCTCCTTCTTGACATTTCATCTCTAATAGAGTTTCCCCCACTCTCACTTGAAAAACTCTATTTGAAAGAAATGATAGGATAAACAGTGGTAACTCTCCTCTTAATCCTAATTCATGAATTGTTTTAAGTATACCATATCTCCATGCAGTATCATATGCTTTTTCAAGGTAAAAAAGGACCGTTACATAGTGCTGTTTGGAAGCAAATTCTTCACAGATAGAGGACTCAAGTCGTATCAACACATCAGTTATTGCGTGCATTTTTCAGAATCCACACTAGATAGGGGAAAAATACCTTTCTTTTCCAGGTACCACATTGGTCTCGCATAGTCCATCTTCTCCATGATCTTACATAAGCAAGATGTCAATAAAATTGGTCGATAGTTTGCTGCTAAAAACTTATCCTTACACGGTTTTAAAAAGGCTAAAATAATGGCTAGTTCCCAAACACTTGGATAACTATGATCCTGTCATATTCTATTAATAATACTTAAAATAAATAACTTTGTATTAACTGGTACATGTTTAATTATTGCATATGGAATTCCACTGGGTCCAGGGGCTGTATCATCACAAGTGGAAATGGCAGAATCAAATTCTCTCTCTTTCTTTTCATTAATGTTCCTATGCTGGTGACAAGGGGCTGCTACATACTTGCATGATACATTTGAGAAATGACCAGCCAGGGCATTGCTAACCTCAGTTGCTCCAGTCACATAATGACCATTCACTTTCAACACTGGTGGTGGGTTGGGGGTGAATTTGCCAGCTATATTTTTTTACTTTCCTCTACACAGAAGATAGTGGTGTTCTACTGTTAATGAAGGAAACAAAAGACACCCATGACTGGTGCCTAGCTTCTTTCATGGCACATTGGAACTGTGCTCTACATTTCTTGTATATAAATAGATTCTCATCAGTACAGCGTCTGGAAAATCTATCAAGAGGTTTTCTGGTGGCTCTGTGCAGGATAATTAATCCTGAAGACCACCACGAGACTGGTCCTCATTTGATTAATCCTGTGGTTTTGGGAATCGAATTGATACCTGCTGTATGGAGAGATCCATTCAGTAGGTCTATGGCATCATAAATACTTTCAAACTGTTCTGCACTCCCCTAGATTTCACTTAGCTCACAAACTTTAACCAAGCCCGACTTGCCAAGATTCCATCACGGAGATCTTTGTAAAGATGGACCTTTGTTGGTGTTTATAATGATTGGTGCATGAACACTAGTATGCCAATCATCTAATGTCCTCAAATCGAAATCAAGAAGGTATTTAGAGCTTGCAATTGAAAGGTAAATGCATGACAAGGTACCTGTCTGAACATGTAAGTGTGTGGGCTCTCCTGTATTAAGGAGTCCTATATTCTCATTTTCCACAATTGATGATATAATATTGCCCCTGGTGGTCGCTAAAACATCACCCTACAAAGAATGTCTACCATTCAAATCTCCAAGTAAAAGAAAAGGTTGAGGGAGCTGTTGAATCACCTCTACTAAATCATCATACGATACGTTATCCTTTGGAGGCAAGTACAGCGAACAGATTGTATATTTTCTCCCTATATCAATCTGTACAACCACTGCCTGCAGATGTGTACGTACAGATAAAGGTAGTTGGGGAACATCTCGACGAACGTATGTGAGACTTCCGCCATGGCTCCCTGCTTGTTGATTATATGGTGTTCTATAGCTAACATACTCTCAAGGACAAGGAGTGTTAGCATCAAGCATACGTTCCTGTAAACACATAATTATGGGGGAATGCTTATCAGTTAGGAGCTTAAGTTCTTCATATTTGGCCCTTAAACCCTGACAGTTCCATTGCAGATTGGAGGAGAAAACTGTGGATTATTTCTGGAAAACATCTTGGATGAGGTCTTCCCATTCACAGTTGTAAATCTAACATTATTACCTGTAGGTTTCTTCAGAGATGGTCTTGATATGTTGGGTTTTATGTTTGTCTTTTTCTTTGTGTCCTTTTAATCTATTTGTTGAGGTGGATGGTGGACTTCAACTTAAATTTCTGATTTATTCAATTCATCTTCCAGTTCATTTGAAACATCAAATTTATTTGATGTGTAACTTTAATGTTTCTAATGGGGGGGGGGGTGAGAGAGACGGAGATCTCTCTCTTTTACGATTAATAGATGGTCAAGATTGTAGGTTTTTGCACCTTTCCCACTACAGGTGCATCAGGTAAGCTAGTTTTAGGTGGAACCTCCCTCAAATCAGGCAAGGACATGGCCTGAGAGAGGTTTGTACTATTTTTTGCGACGGGGGACAAAGGCCGTACAGAGATGGGCAATGCCCTAGTGTTGATACACCATGGTAAAGCTTCAGAAGGTCATATGCTTATCTTATCATTCAGCATTTCATCAGATGGTATATTTCTTTTTCTAGAGCTATTGGCAGGACTAGGTGGCTTTGATTTTAAGGCCTTAGCATAGCTATTTTATTTATTAAATAGTCTTTTGGCATGTCCCACACTTATATGTTCTAAATTGGATTTGTTAAGGGCAGCTTCTTCCAACTTATACAGCTCGCAGCTCTTGTCTTTGGATATATGATTCGAGTTGCAATTTAAACACCTCTCTTCAAGTGCATATTCTCCATGGTAATATTTGGAGCAAATACCACACATTCTCCCATTTTTGCAAACTTTAGACGGGTGTCCAAATTTAAAACAATAAAAACAATGCAGTGGCTTCTGCTTGAATGGTCGTACTTTAATCATTTCATTTTCAATAACAATATGGAAAAGTGTATCAGCATCCTGGAATGTAAGGATAATCATTGATGTACCTGGGACTTTGTGAACTTTCCATACATTTAGTGGACACATGGCCAGTACCTCCTCCTCTGTAAATTCATACAGATCTCTGTTAAAAACTACTCCCCTTCCATAACTAAAATTTCGGTGGGGTTTGACATCTAACTTAATATCATCATTAGTGGTTTTTAGGTTGGACAGTATTACATAGTGTGCTTGATTTGGCATGGATAAGGAAACTATTTTTCCATAACGAGATATATCTTCTGGTGTAAAAGTACAAACTTCATTATGAATTAATTTGCATATTTTAATATAATTCCCTGTAAACCCCTTTCATTCAGCAACAAGCCATATTGGTGGTTTTGGCTTTCTCTGGGAATGCAAAACTAAATCAGTATCTTTTTCCAACCAGTCGGCAGGCCTATATACATCCAAATCCTTTGGTACCTTATTGCAGAGAGCAACTTATAAATTTTAATATTATTCATTTTACTTATTGCTTTAAATGCTTCATCATGACTACGGTGAGATATTCATGAATCCCATCTATCATCTTCAAATTTCATCCTTATTTCTTTTATACATCCATAGCACTCAAATGCTTTATATAGATTATCATACTTTGTGTCTATTGGAATTTGGATAATATGAAGAATTCAAAGTTTTTTCGTGTTACCCAAATAACTCAATTTAGGAATGTCAGTAGAATGGTCCTTTCCCGATCTTTGGTCATCAACAGAAGTTTCCTTAATAGACTTTTACCACAGGGCGTCAACAGTGCCAGGGGAGAGTCAGCGTATCCAGGGGATAGGGGTCCGTTGCTTGAAAAGTCCAAAAGACAGGGTTGATATTAGAAAGAAGAGTTTGATTTACCTGCTCAGGAAGCAGACCCAACACTTGAGAATAGTTCCGCCAAAAAGGTCCAAACCATCTTCGGGATGGCTGAGATCATCCAATACTCTCACATATAGCTTTGACCGCATATACCTCCCAACCGTAACACCTCCTCCCATTAATCAAAGCACGCATCAACAGCGGATGTAGAAACATCCACGCCATTAAAAAAAAAAAGTTTATATATACACATACACCTATGAGAAACTTTACTCATAGAGTTGGGACAGCAACACGAAATAAAGTTTATAAAAGTAGGAGAGGGTCGAAGTAATATTCAGGAGAAGAAAAAGATGAGAGACAAATTTAGATTCGAACTGAGGGAGCAATCCCCCCACCCCCACCCCCCACCCCGCCCCCACCCCTCTTGCCCGTCACCAAGTTTCAACACGGGAATGACATGTCGTGCTGGAGCTCAATAACTTCATCAAGGCATTCTCTTGTTGAGAGAGAGAGAGAGAGAGAGAGAGAGAGAGAGAGAGAGAGAGAGAGAGAGAGAGAGAGAGAGAGAGAGAAAGTTTTAGTAATTTTTTCTATTTTTCTTTCGAGTGACTGTCTATCATTATCATTCTCTTCTGGAGGGTTATTTGCTATCTCTTTACTTCACATGCATGAAAGCCTCATTTGAAATAATCACTATACAAGCAAAGGATTCTAACTAGAAGCAATGATATTATTCAGTTTTTATATTAACCCTTGGAGTTAGTGTATGAAATGTGTTCAACACTATCTATCAATAATATACCCAAGGGTCCAAAAACAAAGCTTACGTAAGTTACACTTCCCGTAAAAAAAAATTGAAATCTTACTTAGTAAATCACATATAAGAATATCTGTAAAACTTTTAATACCTATTCTAGAGAAAATATATTTTATACATTTACACAAAACTACTTTAGTATCAAAAGTAGCCTCCCTACGTATCTTGAGTATGAACTTGAAAGCAGAAAAGTAGCCTACCTACGTATCTTGAGTATGAACTTGAAAGCAGAAAAGTAGCCTACCTACGTATCTTGAGTATGAACTTGAAAGCAGAAAAGTAGCCTACCTACGTATCTTGAGTATGAACTTGAAAGCAGAAAAATAGCCTAACCTACGTATCTTGAGTATGAACTTGAAAGCAGTTTATGTCTGGTGCATGGAACACCATGGCCCTTTGATTCTGACGGCTTTGATATGCGTGGGAAAGACCAAGGAACCAGAAATGCATATTCTGACAGCATTTAATGGGAATGCTTATTCAAAGCTTGAATTCGCAAATCCTTCTTGCACAAAGACAACGGAGTTAAATACAAATGGAAATGTTGATGGAAAATCTCAAGTTCTTCGAGCTAATACGGGCAGGGATTTTACGAAGATCAAGATCTTAGTATAATGTCATCGTCAATGTTAAATTATTATGAAGCTCAATGAAATAAGATCAAAGGTTTGATAGTCTTTTTATGTCACTATGTGGTCAGAGAGAGAGAGAGAGAGAGAGAGAGAGAGAGAGAGAGAGAATGCCGTATATCTTAGATAGAGAGAGAGAGAGAGAGAGAGAGAGAGAGAGAGAGAATGCCGTATATCTTAAGAGAGAGAGAGAGACACACACAGAGAGAGAAAGAGAGAGAGAGAGAGAGAGAATGCCGTATATCTTAGATTGAGCATGAAATTAAGAGAAAATATCTAATTTCACTAACGCAATATTCATAATGTAAGTTTCCAACAAGAAGCAAACATTTGATTGATTGATGGATTTCATAACCTGGCGTTAGAAATGTAATGTAAGTGTATTTTTAATAAGTTTCACAATCAATATTATGGATAATTTTTAGTTATGACGA
Source organism: Palaemon carinicauda (assembly GCF_036898095.1). Lineage (NCBI taxonomy): Eukaryota > Metazoa > Arthropoda > Malacostraca > Decapoda > Palaemonidae > Palaemon > Palaemon carinicauda. Next base: position 79,960,128 of record NC_090725.1, read on the forward strand.
TGATATGATGATGGTGATGATGATCATGATGATGACATCATTATCCCTTTCAGTCTTTTTACTTTAGAAATTATTGGAGGGGATGTCTTCAGAATATCCTTTTCTGAAAACTATTGGAGGGGGACGTCTTCAGAATATCCTTTTCTGAAAACTATTGGAGGGAACGTCTTCAGAATATCCTTTTCTGAAAACTATTGGAGGGAACGTCTTCAGAATATCCTTTTCTGAAAACTATTGGAGGGAACGTCTTCAGAATATCCTTTTCTGAAAACTATTGGAGGGAACGTCTTCAGAATATCCTTTTCTGAAAACTATTGGAGGGAACGTCTTCAGAATATCCTTTTCTGAAAACTATTGGAGGGAACGTCTTCAGAATATCCTTTTCTGAAAACTATTGGAGGGAACGTCTTCAGAATATCCTTTTCTGAAAACTATTGGAGGGGACGTCTTCAGAATATCCTTTTCTGAAAACTATTGGAGGGAACGTCTTCAGAATATCCTTTTCTGAAAACTATTGGAGGGAACGTCTTCAGAATATCCTTTTCTGAAAACTATTGGAGGGGACGTCTTCAGAATATCCTTTTCTGAAAACTATTGGAGGGGACGTCTTCAGAATATCCTTTTCTGAAAACTATTGGAGGGGACGTCTTCAGAATATCCTTTTCTGAAAACTATTGGAGGGAACGTCTTCAGAATATCCTTTTCTGAAAACTATTGGAGGGAACGTCTTCAGAATATCCTTTTCTGAAAACTATTGGAGGGGACGTCTTCAGAATATCCTTTTCTGAAAAACTATTGGAGGGAACGTCTTCAGAATATCCTTTTCTGAAAACTATTGGAGGGAACGTCTTCAGAATATCCTTTTCTGAAAACTATTGGAGGGGACGTCTTCAGAATATCCTTTTCTGAAAACTCATGGATAAGGTGTGGTTTTTATAAGTTTCACAATCAATATTATGGATAATTTTTAGTTATGACGATGATATGATGATGGTGATGATGATCATGATGATATCATTATCCCTTTCAGTCTTTTTACTTTAAAAATTATTGGAGGGGACGTCTTCAGAATATCCTTTTCTGAAAAACTCATGTCTTTTCTCACCACACCTTATCCATGAGTTTTCAGAAAAGGATATTCTGAAGACGTCCCCCTCCAATAATTTTTAAAGTAAAAAGACTGAAAGGGATAATGATATCATCATCATTATCATCATGACCATCATCATATAATGCTCATAACTAAAAATTATCCATAATATTGATTGTGAAACTTATTAATATTGCGTTGTTGAAATTAGATATTTTCTCTAAATTTCATGCTCAATCTAAGATATACTGCATTCTCTCTCTCTCTCTCTCTCTCTCTCTCTCTCTCTCTCTCAGACCATCCAAGAATGCACCCCAGACCATCCAAGACTGGAAGATGCAAAATACACCGGAAGATGCATTAGCAACTCTCTGGTGGATATACGAGGTGCCTCACACTGAGGGACCTGGGGGAACCCAAACAAAAAATAAGGTAAGGCATAAGGTAAGGTAAGGCTCTCTCTCTCTCTCTCCTCTCTCTCTCTCTCTCTCTCTCTCTCTCTATCTGACCTCATAGTGACATAAAAAGACTATCAAACCTTTTATCTTATTTCATTGCGCTTCATAATAATTTAACATTGACGATGACGTTATAATGCCAACTCTAACCTGAAGACTACAGCCATCGCGTTCCAAATTTCCTTGTGGAATAACACCAATACGCAATTTTTTTTAATGAGGCAAATTTGCACTGACTCGCAGCGGTGCCCTTTTAGCTCGGAAAAGTTTCCTGCTATCTGATTGGTTAGAATTATCTTGTCCAACCAATCAGCAATCAGGAAACTTTTCCAAGCTAAAAGGGCACCGCTGCGAGTCAGTGCAAATTTGCCTCATTAAAAAAAAATACTCTTATTATTATTATTATTATTATTATTATTATTATTATTATCCAAGCTACAACCCTAGTTGGAAAAGCAAGATGCTATAAGCCCAAGGGCCCCAATAGGGAAAAATAGCCCAGTGAGGAAAGGAAATAAGGAAATAAATAAATGAAGAGAACAAATTAACAATAAATCATTCTAAAAAAGGCAACAACGTCAAAACAGATATGTCATATATAAACTATTAACAACATCTATTCGCATTTTCTAACATCTTCTGCAATGCCTCCCACGATTCTCTAAACATAACTATGTCATCTGCAAATCTTAAGTGGTTCTGGTATTCCCTATTAACATTAATTCTTCATATTAACAATCTAAATCCTTAAAAACGTTTTCTAAGCGAGCTATGAATTTCTCAACTTGAATTTACTCAACATATGTAGTTTTATGACTGTCGTACTTCTCGTATAGATTATCTTCAGGTGTTCTAACATAAGATCCATCTATTCCTTTGTCTTTTAAGGACTTTCCATATGGCTGAAGATTTGACAGAATCAAAATCGTTCTCACAGTCTATAAACTCCATATATAAACGGTTTGTCATTATTAATTTTCCATTGGCTGGTTAATTACTATAGATACAGTTAGCTGATGCAAACCTGCCGCTAAATCTTCTGTGCTCTTTTAGCTGCTTAGAGTCTAGCCTAATATGATGATGAAAATGGTAATGATATATATATATATATATATATATATGTGTGTGTATATATATATATGTGTGTGTGTATATATATATATATATATATATACAGTATACATATATATAAATATATAATATATATACTGTATATATATACATATATATATAAATATATATATATATGTATATATATGTATGTATATATATATATACATATATATATACACACATATATACATGAAATGGAGCCTGATCTTCAGTAACACATTAAGAGAATTATGCCTCTAAATACTAACATTGACTAGCATGAATGTAGAGAGAAACAAAATATAAATAAAGGAAAGACAGACAAACCAGTCACAAAATCAGAACTGTTGGAAACACGAAAGCCTAGCAAATTAAGTACGGCATAAGAGATAATTAATAATTATATAATATCATTACTCGTTCGAGTAGTCACAGAACAAATAGGACTGCTACCACATTAACGTGGCCAGTCTGTGATGCTATGTTCACCTATGGAAATGTTCAGACAAACACCTGTTCGAATCACAGTCTCAGTCGAAAAATCCAATCTTAAAATGATAAAACCTACAACAGCAAAGGGGCTTTCACAAAAGTAAAGTCCCATACTCAAGAGCAGTCACTCGGAATCTGAGCTATGAATGGAGTTTAAAAATTGGTTTCTGGATAAGCGAGATTATACTGCAAAAACGCTCCACATCCATAAAAGATGAGAAAAAGCTTTATTTCGAAAAGCGTTTAGCTGACAGCACCATTTTCTGTCGTTGTTCGTTAAAAATCGGTCGTAATTTCGCGAGTTACAGATTTTCATCTGGTTAGCGCTAAATAGAGCGGCGGCATTAAGCTGAGAGAGAGAGAGAGAGAGAGAGAGAGAGAGAGAGAGAGAATATTGTGATGGGATAATCGAAGATCTACAAAGTAACATGGAGCCATATTTAACCTTTTGATCCCAATATCGTTTCTGATGCCCCACTCCCTCCTCCAATAGAGAGAGAGAGAGAGAGAGAGAGAGAGAGAGAGAGGAGAGAGAGAAGGATTGGAAGAGGGAGTGGGGCATCAGAAACGATATTGGGATCAAAAGGTTATATGTGGCTCCATGTTACTTAGTAGATCTTCGATTATCCCGTCACAATATTCTCTCTCTCTCTCTCTCTCTCTCTCTCTCTCTCTCTCTGCTTAATGCCCCCGCTCTATTTAGCGCTAACCGGATGAAAATCTGTAACTCGCGAAATTAACGAACAACGACAGAAAATGATGCTGTCAGCTAAACGCTTTTCGAAACAGCGCTTTTTCTCATCTTTTATGGATGTGGAGCGTTTTTGCAGTATAATCTCGCTTATCCAGAAACCAATTTTTAAACTCCATTCATAGCTCAGATTCCGAGCGACCGCTCTTGAGTATGGGACTTTACTTTTGTGAAAGCCCCTTTGCTGTTGTAAGTTTTATTATTTTAAGATTAGATTTTTCGACCGAGACTGTGATTCGAACAGGTGTTTGTCTGAACATTTCCATAGGTGAACACAACATCACAGACTGGCCACGTGAATGTGGTAGCAGTCCTAACTATTTGTTCTGTGTCTAATCGAACGAGTAATAATATTATATAATTATTAATTATCTCTTATGCTGTACTTAATTTGCTAGGCTTTCATGTTTCCAACAGTTCTGATTTTGTGACTGGTTTGTCTGTCTTTCCTTTATTTATATTTTGTTTCTCTCAGCCCGGGTCTTACACAAGGTAAGGCAATCTATACAGACAGTCTCTCTCTCTCTCTCTCTCTCTCTCTCTCTCTCTCTCTCTCTCCATGTATCATTCCCAATCTCTTTCTATTTCCAAAACTGTTGTGTGCACAGATTCAACGAGTTGAGCTTGTCATTCATCTACCCGAGACTCTTTCTCTTTGCTTTCCTCTGCTTCAGATTACCGTGAAGAGACCCATCTTCATCTCCGAGGAAACGTCAAGTGTTATGAGCGAGGGGATTATCGAAGAATGGCTCCTTAGATGTAATATGGTAAGACGAATTTCTCTCCCTGCCCCATAAGGCATAAAGAGAAGCGTTCCTTTTCAGAGATGATCTCCCCTAAGTGGATAGTTCCTGTTCTTTTATAAATTTAGATACTTCTCTCTCTCTCTCTCTCTCTCTCTCTGTTCCTGTTCTTTTATAAATTTAGATACTTTTCTCTCTCTCTCTCTCTCTCTCTCTCTCTCTCTGTTCCTGTTCTTTTATAAATTTAGATACTTTCTCTCTCTCTCTCTCTCTCTCTCTCTCTCTCTCTCTCTGATGTGGACTTTTATTGGTAACATTTTATTTTGTTTAATATTTTCGATCTTTTAAAGAATGAAAAACATTTGATCAATTCAATGTTTTTTCTATAATGTTTCACTTTTTTTATTTAAATTTTGCAGAAAATAAACAAATCAACGTTTATAATAATAAGAATATCCCCTTTTAATATAAGTTTAATTTGCTTCCCTTAAAGTCTCTTTTCATATCCCTCAAAGGACAAAATCTTTTCATCCCCAATAAAAAATAAAAACGCTTTTATTATTATTATTATTATTATTATTATTATTATTATTATTATTATTATTATTATTACTATCCAAGCTACAACCCTAGTTGGAAAAGCAAGATGCTATAAGCCCAGGGGCTCCAACAGGGAAAAATAGCCCAGTGAGGAAAGGAAATAAGGAAATAAATAAATGAAGAGAACAAATTAACAATAAATCATTCTAAAAAAAGTAACAACGTCAAAACAGACATGTCATATATAAACTATTAACAACATCAAAAACAAATATGTCATAAATTAACTATAAAAAGACTCATGTCCGCCTGGTCAACAAAAAAGCATTTGCTCCAACTTTGAACTTTTGAAGTTTTGAACTTTTGAAGTTTTGAACTTTTGAACTTTTGAATTTAATTAGGACAAAAAGATTCGTCATTAACGGGATAAAGGGGGCGATTATGTTCCTTGTTCAAACCGAAATGAAAAAGTCTATTGGTGAAAACGGAAGATCTGTAGAAAAAGAGCCTACATAAAGATGAAAATTCATAAAGATATGATATCAACTATTTCAAATGTCGTTAAGTAACCACAATGAAGCATAAATAGCAGTTAAAGACATTTTCATAAGCAAGCAATCAATAATAATAATAGGGAAGTGGGGAATATGGGGAAAGGAAGAGTACCCCTGGATACAATCCAGTTTAGAGCTCTAAGGCAGGTAAGTGGGGAATATGGGGAAAGGAAGAGTACCCCTGGATACAATCCAGTTTATAGCTCTAAGGCAGGTAAGTGGGGAATATGGGGAAAGGAAGAGTACCCCTGGATACAATCCAGTTTATAGCTCAAAGGCAGGTAAGTGGGGAATATGGGGAAAGGAAGAGTACCCCTGGATACAATCCAGTTTATAGCTCTAAGGCAGGTAAGTGGGGAATATGGGGAAAGGAAGAGTACCCCTGGATACAATCCAGTTTATAGCTCTAAGGCAGGTAAGTGGGGAATATGGGGAAAGGAAGAGTACCCCTGGATACAATCCAGTTTATAGCTCAAAGGCAGGTACTCGGGAAGGGAAAGATTAAGGAAACAGGGAGAAAGAGAAGTACAGGAGAAGAATAAAAGAGAAGGGTAGAGCCTCTTGCGATATTAGGGAATTGGTATTATTATTATTATTATTATTATTATTTTTTTTTTTGTACCTAATTTCAATTCTAGCGAAACCCCCTAAACATCTGATTGTTCGTTATCATCTTATGTTAATCTGAGAGCAAATCTTGAAAGGGCATTTGAAAAGTTAGCGACAATATTCCAGCGTTTCATATCAGACAATCATATTGAATTGAATATAAAATTTAGGCCTTAAGCCCAGCACTGGGGCATCACAGGCCCTTCTTTTTATAGTTTATTTATGACATATTTGTTTTTGATGTTGTTAATAGTTTATATATGACATGTCTGTTTTGACGTTGTTACTTATTTTAGAATGATTTATTGTTAATTTGTTCTCTTCATTTATTTATTTCCTTATTTCCTTTCCTCACAGGGCTATTTTTCCCTGTTGGAGCCCCTGGGCTTATAGCATCTTGCTTTTCCAACTAGGGTTGTAGCTTGGATAGTAATAATAATAATAATAATAATAATATAATGCAAATTAAGCATGCCCGTACACATAAGATTTGGTTATCATTTCAACATACAAAACCAATCACCCAACTTTCATAAAATAACATCTACGTGCGAAATAAGAAGGGATTAAAAGGATTAAAAAAAAATAATAATAAAATTAATCGATTGACTTTGCTATCCTGGTTTCTTTCCAGACAACAGCCATGACAGCTGAAACTAAGATAAAAGGCGGATGGGTATAGTGTGGGAAGGGGGACTGTCGGGATGGGACGATCTAGCGCGAGAACAATGTCTGGTTTGGGAGCTTACTCCTCCGAGGAGAACAAATGGCTTAAATAATGAGCCGTGGAGAAAAGGCTAGGCTGAAATAAAGGGTTCAAAATGAAAGTGAATGAAATAAAACTTATAATAAACAGAAATGGAAGGAAGGAAGAGGGGAGAATGAAAGACTTGAATGGTATACGTAATATTTCGTCTTTTCCTTTGCAGTTTTTTTTTATGGCTGATAAAAAGACAGGGTGCCGTTATAGTATGTGGCCTACGGAATTTTGTCTCTGATATAGTATGTGGCCTACATACTGTTATTACGAATATTGATCATGTAAGTACACATGGATTTCAGTATTTAACTATGTAGTTAATGTTAATGTTGTGTAAGGGGGGGGGGGTCCGGGGGGGCGCAGCCCCCCCCGGGTAAGGACACGGCTTTTAGCATAGGTTAGGTGGGTTTTTTAAGTTAGCTTCTCCCGTCTTACTCGTAGGTAAGGAGGTAAGGACACGGCATTTAGCATAGGTTAGGTGGGTTTTTTAAGTTAGCTTCTCCCGTCGTACTCGTAGGTAAGGACACGGCTTTTAGCATAGGTTAGGTGGGTTTTTTAAGTTAGCTTCTCTAAGGTAGGACACATTCAAACCGGTTTAGGTAGGACACATTCAAACCGGGTAGGCCACATACTATAACAGATCCAAAAAGGTAGGCCACATACTATAACGGCACCAAAGACAGTGTCGCCATAATCCATTATTATATAAAGGGGGGAGGGAAATCTTATTAAAATAGAAATAAAAAGATGAAAATGTAATCCCTACTTTTCTGTTTACCTTCTAGTGATAATTGTTCAGTGGCTACTTTCCTCTTTGTAAGGGTAGAAGAGACTCTTTAGCTATGGTAAGCAGCTCTTCTAGGAGAAGGACACTCCAAAATCAAACCATTGTTCTCTATTCTTGGGTAGTGTCATAGCCTCTGTACCATGGCCTTACACTGCCTTGGGGTAGAGTTCTCTTGCTTGAGGGTACACTCGGGCACACTTTTCTATCTAGTTCCTCTTCCTCTTGTTCTCTTAAAGTTTTTATAGTTTAAATAGGAAATATTTATTTGAATATTGTTACTATTCCTAAAATATATTTTTCCTTATTTCCTTTCCTCACTGGGCTACTTTCCCTGTTGGGGCCCCTGGGCTTATAGCATCCTGCTTTTCCAGCTAGGGTTGTAGCTTAGCATTTAATAATAATAATAATAATAATAATAATAATAATAATATCTATTCGAACACAACTGTTCAGTGTTCAGTGTTGTCAACAAGAACTTCACCTCTCAGAATGCCAGTCTTACTATTCCAGGGACACTAGAACCCCTTACTGCCAGTAAAACGATTAAGTTCGGCCATGAGCTTGCTACAAGTAAAACTAAACAGAGAATTACTTGTGAAAGCTAAGTCAGCCACATGCATATAACCAAGCAGAGTAGTGTTCAAAAATGATATCGAAAGCTAAGTCAGCAACATGCATATAACCAAGCACAGTAGTGTTCAAAAATGATATCGAAAGCTCAGTCAGCAACATGCATATAACCAAGCACAATAGTGTTCAAAAATGATATCGAAAGCTAAGTCAGCAACATGCATATAACCAAGCACACAAGTGTTCAAAAATGATATCGAAAGCTAAGTCAGCAACATGCATATAACCAAGCACACAAGTGTTCAAAAGTGATATCGAAAGCTAAGTCAGCAACATGCAGATAACCAAGCACACAAGTGTTCAAAAATGATATCAAAAGCTAAGTCAGCAACATGCATATAACCAAGCACACCAGTGTTCAAAAATGATATCGAAAGCTAAGTCAGCAACATGCATATAACCAAGCACACAAGTGTTCAAAAATGATATCGAAAGCTAAGTCAGCCACATGCATATAACCAAGCACACAAGTGTTTAAAAATGATATCGAAAGCTAAGTCAGCAACATGCATATAACCAAGCACACAAGTGTTTAAAAATGATATCGAAAGCTAAGTCAGCAACATGCATATAACCAAGGTCACAAGTGTTCAAAAATGATATCGAAAGCGAAGTCAGCAACGTGCATATAACCAAGCACACTAGTGTTCAAAAATGATATCGAAAGCTAAGTCAGCAACATGCATATAACCAAGCACACAAGTGTTCAAAAGTGATATCGAAAGCTAAGTCAGCAACATGCATAGAACCAAGCACAATAATGTTCAAAAATGATATCGAAAGCTAAGTCAGCAACATGCATATAACCAAGCACACAAGTGTTCAAAAATGATATCGAAAGCTAAGTCAGCAACATGCATAGAACCAAGCACACAAGTGTTCAAAAATGATATCGAAAGCTAAGTCAGCAACATGCATAGAACCAAGCACAATAATGTTCAAAAATGATATCGAAAGCTAAGTCAGCAACATGCATATAACCAAGCACACTAGTGTTCAAAAATGATATCGAAAGCTCAGTCAGCAACATGCATATAACCAAGCACACTAGTGTTCAGAAGTGATATCGAAAGCTAAGTCAGCAACATGCAGATAACCAAGCACACAAGTGTTCAAAAATGATATCGAAAGCTCAGTCAGCAACATGCATATAACCAAGCACACAAGTGTTCAAAAGTGATATCGAAAGCTAAGTCAGCAACATGCATAGAACCAAGCACAATAATGTTCAAAAATGATATCGAAAGCTAAGTCAGCAACATGCATATAACCAAGCACACAAGTGTTCAAAAATGATATCGAAAGCTAAGTCAGCAACATGCATAGAACCAAGCACAATAATGTTCAAAAATGATATCGAAAGCTAAGTCAGCAACATGCATATAACCAAGCACACAAGTGTTCAAAAATGATATCGAAAGCTAAGTCAGCAACATGCATATAACCAAGCACACAAGTGTTCAAAAATGATATCGAAAGCTAAGTCAGCAAAATGCATATAACCAAGCACAATAATGTTCAAAAATGATATCGAAAGCTAAGTCAGCAACATGCATATAACCAAGCACACAAGTGTTCAAAAATGATATCGAAAGCTAAGTCAGCAACATGCAGATAACCAAGCACACAAGTGTTCAAAAATGATATCGAAAGCTCAGTCAGCAACATGCATATAACCAAGCACACTAGTGTTCAAAAATGATATCGAAAGCTCAGTCAGCAACATGCATAGAACCAAGCACACAAGTGTTCAAAAATGATATCGAAAGCTAAGTCAGCAACATGCAGATAACCAAGCACACAAGTGTTCAAAAATGATATCGAAAGCTCAGTCAGCAACATGCATATAACCAAGCACACAAGTGTTCAAAAATGATATCGAAAGCTAAGTCAGCCACATGCATATAACCAAGCACACAAGTGTTCAAAAATGATATCGAAAGCTAAGTCAGCAACATGCATAGAACCAAGCACACAAGTGTTCAAAAATGATATCGAAAGCTAAGTCAGCAACATGCATATAACCAAGCACACAAGTGTTAGAAAATGATATCGAAAGCGAAGTCAGCCACATGCATATAACCAAGCACACAAGCGTTCAAAAATGATATCGAAAGCTAAGTCAGCCACATGCATATAACCAAGCACACAAGCGTTCAAAAATGATATCGAAAGCGAAGTCAGCCACATGCATATAACCAAGCCCACAAGCGTTCAAAAATGATATCGAAAGCTAAGTCAGCAACATGCATAGAACCAAGCACACAAGTGTTCAAAAATGATATCGAAAGCTAAGTCAGCAACATGCATATAACCAAGCACACAAGTGTTAGAAAATGATATCGAAAGCTAAGTCAGCAACATGCAGATAACCAAGCACACAAGCGTTCAAAAATGATATCGAAAGCTAAGTCAGCCACATGCATATAACCAAGCACACAAGCGTTCAAAAATGATATCGAAAGCTAAGTCAGCAACATGCAGATAACCAAGCACACAAGTGTTCAAAAATGATATCGAAAGCTAAGTCAGCAACATGCAGATAACCAAGCACACAAGTGTTCAAAAATGATATCGAAAGCTAAGGCAGCAACATGCATATAACCAAGCACACAAGTGTTCGAAAATGATATCGAAAGCGAAGTCAGCAACATGCATATAACCAAGCACACAAGCGTTCAAAAATGATATCGAAAGCTAAGTCAGCCACATGCATATAACCAAGCACACAAGCGTTCAAAAATGATATCGAAAGCTAAGTCAGCAACATGCAGATAACCAAGCACACAAGTGTTCAAAAATGATATCGAAAGCTAAGTCAGCAACATGCATATAACCAAGCACACAAGCGTTCAAAAATGATATCGAAAGCTAAGTCAGCAACATGCAGATAACCAAGCACACAAGCGTTCAAAAATGATATCGAAAGCTAAGTCAGCAACATGCAGATAACCAAGCACACAAGCGTTCAAAAATGATATCGAAAGCTAAGTCAGCCACATGCATATAACCAAGCACACAAGCGTTCAAAAATGATATCGAAAGCTAAGTCAGCAACATGCAGATAACCAAGCACACAAGTGTTCAAAAATGATATCGAAAGCTAAGTCAGCAACATGCATATAACCAAGCACACTAGTGTTCAAAAATGATACCACACTGTCATATTTTGCAATTGACATTCAATGCAATGTACAACACGGCCCTTTTTTCATATGGATATTATGTATTGTTCTTTAATTTTGGTTTTAATTCATGAAATTGTGCATCTATGTGGGAGGTTGGGCTGTGGCACCCTAGCAGTACCAGCTGAACTCGGTTGAGTCCCTTGTTAGGCTGGAGGAACGTAGAGAGTAGAGGTCCCCTTTTTTGTTTTCGTTTCTTGTTGATGTCGGCTACCCCCCAAAATTGGGGGAAGTGCCTTTGGTATATGATGTATGTATGTATGTTCTATTAGATAGATAAATGCAATGTATCCAGAATTATTGGATGAATTTGATCAAAATATGACATTCTGCATTGGTTTATGAATCTCCCGCATTTCTTATAATCTCCAGCATCTTTTGACTACATTATCTCCAGTAAAAGTTTGAGGTAGGATTGGTAGGTCTGCATAACACTACAATTTCTTTCATGTTCAATAAGAAACACTAATCTAAATCAAGATATATGTTGTACATGTGTTATGCTGTGAGAATAGATTCTGCATAACACTACAATTACTTTCATGTTCAATAAGAAACCCTAATCTAAATCAAGATATATGTTGTACATGTGTTAGGCTGTGAGAATAGATCAATGAAATATGTATGTGCTTACAAACATTTGTTTTTCTTTTTGCTATTACAAAACCAAAAGGAAATTATCCCATTCAAATGTTTATTCTCATGTTTTTCCATGAATATCTCAGTCACCTATTTAATTATGGAAATAATATGAGACTAACTAATGACCAATAAAAACAAAGGGACTCATTTGTAAATAACTTAATTCTACGCCATAAATTCTAATAAAAAGAAGGAATAAAATACATACATTTATATTTTCAATACAAATTCCACTCTCTATACCATGTACGTCAGTCCCCTTGAGTCTTCTTATAGTTTATTTATGACATATTTGTTTTTAATGTTGTTAATAGTTTATATATGACATGTCTGTTTTGACGTTGTTACTTTTGTTAGAATGATTTATTGTTAATTTGTTCTCTTCATTTATTTATTTCCTTATTTCCTTTCCTCACTGGGCTATTTTTCCCTGTTGGATCCCCTGGGCTTATAGCATCTTGCTTTTCCAATTAGGGTTGTAGCTTTGATACTAATAATAATAATAATAATAATAATAATAATAATAATAATAATAATAATAATAATAATAATTTAGATTTAGAAAGTTGAACTATATGGCCCTACGCTGTCATACATAAAAATATAAAACAATAAAATAAAATAAAACTCCTTGGATAAGAAAAGCTTAACATACAACCATAATCTCTTACAACTTTTCCAGGAGTAAAACTCACAATGTTTCAGATTTACCCAAAGGTTTTTTTGAGAAAGAAGTCGACAAATCTATGTGAGAGAGAGAGAGAGAGAGAGAGAGAGAGAGAGAGAGAGAGAGAGAGAGAGAGAGAGACGCTCCTATGTCTGATACGATACGATAATAATGAGAGAGAGAGAGAGAGAGAGAGAGAGAGAGAGAGAGAGAGAGAGAGAGAGAGAGAGAGACGCTCCTATGCCTGATACGATACGATAATAATGAGAGAGAGAGAGAGAGAGAGAGAGAGAGGGGCTCCTATGCCTAAAATGAGAGAGAGAGAGAGAGAGAGAGAGAGAGAGAGAGAGAGAGAGAGAGAGAGAGAGAGGCTCCTATGCCTAAAATGAGAGAGAGAGAGAGAGAGAGAGAGAGAGAGAGAGAGAGAGAGAGAGAGAGAGAGAGAGAGGCTCCTATGCCTAAAAAGAGAGAGAGAGAGAGAGAGGCTCCTATGCCTAAAGAGAGAGAGAGAGAGAGAGAGAGAGAGAGAGAGAGAGAGAGAGAGAGAGAGGCTCCTATGCCTAATATGATACAATAATGAGAGAGAGAGAGAGAGAGAGAGAGAGAGAGAGAGAGAGAGAGAGAGAGAAACGCCCCTATGCCTGATATACAATAATGAGTGAGAGAGAGAGAGAGAGAGAGAGAGAGAGAGAGAGAGAGAGAGAGAGAGAGAGAAAACGCTCCCGTCCCTGATATGATACAATAATAAGAGGAAGATATTTTCTTATTCTCCCTTTGTCTATTAATCTTCTCTGCCAGAAAATCGACAAATCTTCACGAACTTACTAACCTGCTAGGATCCACATAGTCACTGTATGGGGTCCTGGAACCTCCATTAGGGCGTACAATCTACGCGAAGAGCATTAGAGTGAAAGGAGTCATCCCAAAACTGAGACGAAGCTGATTAAAGGGCTAGAGAAAAAAATTTCCGGCTCTCTTCACCTGTCTCATTTAGCTCCAAAAGAGAGAGAGAGAGAGAGAGAGAGAGAGAGAGAGAGAGAGAGAGAGAGAGAGAGAGAGAGAGAGAGAGAGGTCGGGGCCGTGAAGGTTAGCTTCTTCCAGACCTAATGGAGATGGGCATCAATGTTTTATTAAAAGGATTTATCCTTTTTCTTCATATGGCCCGACGCTGGGGACTGTGAGGCCATTCAGTACCCATGTGTGACAGGGGAAAACAGCAACAGTTGCCCAACTAAAAATGTTGAAGGTTGTTGGACAATAAGTAGGGGGAGTGTTGCCCAACTAAAAATGTTGAAGGTTGTTGGACAACAAGTAGGGGGAATGTTGCCCCACTAAAAATCTTGAAGGTTGTTGGACAACCAGTAGGGGGAAGGTTGCCCAACTAAAAATCTTGAAGGTTGTTGGACAACAAGTAGGGGGAAGGTTGCCCAACTAAAAATCTTGAAGGTTGTTGGACAACAAGTAGGGGGAATGTTGCCCCACTAAAAATCTTGAAGGTTGTTGGACAACAAGTAGGGGGAAGGTTGCCCCACTAAAAATCTTGAAGGTTGTTGGACAACAAGTAGGGGGAAGGTTGCCCAACTAAAAATCTTGAAGGTTGTTGGACAACAAGTAGGGGGAATGTTGCCCCACTAAAAATCTTGAAGGTTGTTGGACAACAAGTAGGGGGAAGGTTGCCCAACTGAAAATCTTGAAGGTTGTTGGACGACAAGTAGGGGGAAGGTTGCCCAACTGAAAATCTTGAAGGTTGTTGGACAACCAGTAGGGGGAAGGTTGCCCAACTAAAAATGTTGAAGGTTGTCGGACAACCAGTAGGGGGAATGTTGCCCAACTAAAAATCTTGAAGGTTGTCGGACAACCAGTAGGGGGAATGTTGCCCAACTAAAAAACGTGAAGGTTGTCGGACAACCAGTAGGGGGAATGTTGCCCAACTAAAAATCTTGAAGGTTGTCGGACAACCAGTAGGGGGAATGTTGCCCAACTAAAAATCTTGAAGGTTGTCGGACAACCAGTAGGGGGAATGTTGCCCAACTAAAAATGTTGAAGGTTGTTGGACAACCAGTAGGGGGAATGTTGCCCAACTAAAAATGTTGAAGGTTGTCGGACAACCAGTAGGGGGAATGTTGCCCAACTAAAAATCTTGAAGGTTGTCGGACAACCAGTAGGGGGAATGTTGCCCAACTAAAAATGTTGAAGGTTGTCGGACAACCAGTAGGGGGAATGTTGCCCAACTAAAAATCTTGAAGGTTGTCGGACAACCAGTAGGGGGAATGTTGCCCAACTAAAAATCTTGAAGGTTGTCGGACAACCAGTAGGGGGAATGTTGCCCAACTAAAAATCTTGAAGGTTGTCGGACAACCAGTACGGGGAATGTTGCCCAACTAAAAATCTTGAAGGTTGTCGGACAACCAGTAGGGGGAATGTTGCCCAACTAAAAATGTTGAAGGTTGTCGGACAACCAGTAGGGGGAATGTTGCCCAACTAAAAATGTTGAAGGTTGTCGGACAACCAGTAGGGGGAATGTTGCCCAACTAAAAATCTTGAAGGTTGTCGGACAACCAGTAGGGGGAACGTTGCCCGACTAAAAATCTTGAAGGTTGTCGGACAACAAGTAGGGGGAACGTTGCCCAACTAAAAATCTTGAAGGTTGTTGGACAACAAGTAGGGGGAACGTTGCCCAACTAAAAATCTTGAAGGTTGTTGGACAACAAGTAGGGGGAACGTTGCCCAACTAAAAATCTTGAAGGTTGTTGGACAACAAGTAGGGGGAACGTTGCCCAACTAAAAATCTTGAAGGTTGTTGGACAACAAGTAGGGGGAACGTTGCCCAACTAAAAATCTTGAAGGTTGTTGGACAACAAGTAGGGGGAACGTTGCCCAACTAAAAATCTTGAAGGTTGTTGGACAACAAGTAGGGGGAAATTTGCCCAGCTAAAAATCTTGAAGGTTGTTGGACAACAAGTAGGGGGAAGGTTGCCCAACTAAAAATCTTGAAGGTTGTTGGACAACAGGTAAGGGGAATGTTGGCCAACTAAAAATCTTGAAGGTTGTTGGACAACAGGTAAGGGGAATGTTGGCCAACTAAAAATCTTGAAGGTTGTTGCACAACAGGTAAGGGGAATGTTGGCCAACTAAAAATCTTGAAGGTTGTTGCACAACAGGTAAGGGGAATGTTGGCCAACTAAAAATCTTGAAGGTTGTTGGACAACAGGTAAGGGGAATGTTGGCCAACTAAAAATCTTGAAGGCTGTTGGACAACAGGTAAGGGGAATGTTGGCCAACTAAAAATCTTGAAGGCTGTTGGACAACAGGTAAGGGGAATGTTGGCCAACTAAAAATCTTGAAGGTTGTTGGACAACAAGTAGGGGGAAGGTTGCCCAACTAAAAATCTTGAAGGTTGTTGGACAACAAGTAAGGGGAAATTTGCCCAGCTAAAAATCTTGAAGGTTGTTGGACAACAAGTAGGGGGAAATTTGCCCAGCTAAAAATCTTGAAGGTTGTTGGACAACAAGTAGGGGGAAGGTTGCCCAACTAAAAATCTTGAAGGTTGTTGGACAACAAGTAAGGGGAAATTTGCCCAACTAAAAATCTTGAAGGTTGTTGGACAACAAGTAAGGGGAAATTTGCCCAACTAAAAATCTTGAAGGTTGTTGGACAACAAGTAAGGGGAAATTTGCCCAGCTAAAAATCTTGAAGGTTGTTGGACAACATGTAGGGGGAATGTTGCCCAACTGAAAATCTTGAAGGTTGTTGGTCAACAAGTAGGGGTACTGTTGCCCAACTGAAAATCTTGAAGGTTGTTGGTCAACAAGTAGGGGGAATGTTGCCCAACTGAAAATCTTGAAGGTTGTTGGACAACAAGTAGGGGGAATGTTGCCCAACTGAAAATCTTGAAGGTTGTTGGTCAACAAGTAGGAGGAATGTTGCCCAACTAAAAATGTTGAAGGTTGTTGGACAACAAGTAGGGGGAATGTTGCCCAACTGAAAATCTTGAAGGTTGTTGGTCAACAAGTAGGAGGAATGTTGCCCAACTAAAAATGTTGAAGGTTGTTGGACAACAAGTAGGGGGAAGGTTGCCCAACTAAAAATCTTGAAGGTTGTTGGACAACAAGTAGGGGGAAGGTTGCCCAACTAAAAATGTTGAAGGTTGTTGGACAACATGTAGGGGGAATGTTGCCCAACTAAATATGTTGAAGGTTGTTGGACAACAAGTAGGGGTACTGTTGCCCAACTAAATATGTTGAAGGTTGTTGGACAACAAGTAGGGGGAATGTTGCCCAACTAAATATGTTGAAGGTTGTTGGACAACAAGTAGGGGGAATGTTGCCCAACTAAAAATGTTGAAGGTGGTTGGACAACAAGTAGGGGGAATGTTGGCCAACTCAAAATGTTGAAGGTGGTTGGACAACAAGTAGGGGGAAGGTTGCCCAACTAAAAATGTTGAAGGTTGTTGGACAACATGTAGGGGGAATGTTGCCCAACTAAATATGTTGAAGGTTGTTGGACAACAAGTAGGGGTACTGTTGCCCAACTAAATATGTTGAAGGTTGTTGGACAACAAGTAGGGGGAATGTTGCCCAACTAAAAATCTTGAAGGTTGTTGGACAACAAGTAGGGGGAATGTTGCCCAACTAAAAATGTTGAAGGCTGTTGGACAACAAGTAGGGGGAATGTTGGCCAACTCAAAATGTTGAAGGTGGTTGGACAACAAGTAGGGGGAATGTTGCCCAACTAAAAATCTTGAAGGTTGTTGGACAACAAGTAGGGGGAATGTTGCCCAACTAAAAATGTTGAAGGTTGTTGGACAACAAGTAGGGGGAATGTTGCCCCACTAAAAATGTTGAAGGTTGTTGGACAACAAGTAGGGGGAATGTTGCCCAACTCAAAATGTTGAAGGTTGTTGGACAACAAGTAGGGGGAATGTTGCCCAACTAAAAATCTTGAAGGCTGTTGCCCAACCAAAAATCTTGAAGGCTGTTGGACACCAAGTAGGGGGAATGTTGCCCAACCAAAAATCTTGAAGGTTGTTGGATAAGTATGGGGAATGTTGACATAAAAGGCTAAAATGTCATGGAGGTAGAGGGTTGAAATAACTCTGCAAATGCCTTTTTATAAAATAAAGCTTAAAAATGTCCACGACTGGAGGTGCACTAACAGCACACATCCCTAGGACCATAATCCTATACAAAAGGAGACGTTTTTTCCTTTATCTTAATTGTTCTCGTGTTTGGTCCTTTTTACATCGTCTACATTTTCAGTCTGTAAATCGATGAGAAAATGACGAATTTGATTTCTTGAGTGTTTTTCGGTGTTAATGTTACTTAGGTCTGTGTTCGTTGTAACATATCTAACGTGGTCAACCTCAGGTATGCATATCACAAGTGGTCCTTTAAGCACCATTTCTACTTACGAAGGTAGTGGTTTCACTGTTCCTCCTACGAACAAAACATTCAACTATTACAGTCATTATAGCTGAAAAAAAACTAACATAAATTAATAGTAATTCCATCACAAGAATAACGTTCAATATAAGAATGGGTTATCAAACTTCATTGCATTGTTTTTGCAATGTCCAAAACAAATAGATCGTTTAACATTAAGGATATAAACTACCAAGTTCTGTTACAACTTTTTATGAAACAAAATTTTTCATTCCCTGGAGGAATTATATAAAAGAAAAAAAATTCAAAGTTTAACTACCTCTAGACAGTTATTGGGTCTTTTGAGTAGCCAGATCCCTCTTTCGGCACGGCTCAATTTTCCTTTGCCTATACATACACATATATTGTACTAGGCGGTACACCTTATCGTGCTAGGTGGTATATCTTAGCAATACCGTTATAGGCAGTATAACTTAATAATCCATATTTTCCAATGGTTATATACGCGTATGAGCAACTTCAAGTAACGAGAACTTTGGGTGTGGAGGATATGCCCCCCTAAATCTCGATGAAGTCACTAGGAACACGGTGATGGATTGGGTATAGAGTGATACACATGTCTTTTCGGCTTTTACTCCTGATGCCTGG
The DNA here is from genome assembly GCF_036898095.1 of Palaemon carinicauda. Lineage (NCBI taxonomy): Eukaryota > Metazoa > Arthropoda > Malacostraca > Decapoda > Palaemonidae > Palaemon > Palaemon carinicauda. Next base: position 79,979,157 of record NC_090725.1, read on the forward strand.
CGGATGATCTTACTGAAATTAGTATGGACTGGCCGGGGTTATTTGTCTTAGTTAGATAGGCACTGCACCTCACAAGGAACTGGCTATCATTTGATGAATTTAGCCAATGAATCCTCTATGGATTTCGTCAGTCTATGGAAAGCAAAAATGACAGAATGGCCCTTAGTCCCAGGTGTAGCGGGGTGCTAAGAATCTCCCAGTTTATAAATACTAAAGAAAAGTTGCAAATTGGTAATTGCAATGTTAAAACCATGAATCAGATTGGGAAGTTACAGCAAAGGGAGAATGAATTTATAAAATATGGATTGGATATTTTGGCCCTAACCGAAACACATCATAGGGGGATTGGTAAAGAAATCCTTGACCAAGGCAATAAATATATCTACTCAGGAAGAATAGATGGAGTCCGAAATGAAGGGATAGGAATGATGATAGCACCAAGAGCAGAAAGGCATTAAAGGAATGGAGAGCAGTAAATAGTTATTGTTACTTGCAAGGGTTAAATCAAAGAATTGCAATGTGAGTATTATAGTTTGCTATGCACCAAAAAATGATTCCCCTGATGAAAGGAAAGATGAATACTATGAAGAACTTCCGAGTGTAAATGTTGAGATCCCGTAGAGAGAGATGAAAATTGTTATTAGTGATTTCAATGTTAAAGTTGGAAGGAATAATCAAGGTATAGAGAATGTGATGGGTGTTGAGGATCTTGGCGAAGTTGCAAATGAAAATGGGGCACATATCATGAAAATGGGGCACATATCACAAGTTTTTGTTCAACAATAAATATTGTTATTGGAGGTACTGTTTTCCAGCACAAGGGCATCCACAACTATATATGAACTTCCCAATATGTCAGTTACAGAAATCAAAGACATCACATAGCCATTAATAAAAAGAGAAGGAGGACTCTGAGAGATGTAAGAAGCTATATGGGCTCTAAGCTTCTAAAAGAAGAGCACAGAGAAACCTTTGCAATTGAATGTAGGAATCGATTTGCAGTCTTAAAAGACTTATACAGACGAAGAGCAGACATTTAACAAAGAATGGTGTGATATTAAGAACATATCAGTTAGTTGGTAGTGAAGTTTTGGGACATGCAGTTACAAAAAGAAAACTATGGATATCAAATAATACTTGGAATACTATAAAAAGGAAAAACAGACAGAAATTGATTGTTGAAAGTTTTCGAGGAAATAGTGGAAATTAAAAGGTAGAGCACGCTAAGTATTCCAGGATTGATAGTGAAGTCAAAAGAAAAGCCAGGAATGACTGGAGAGAATGTTTAGAAAGGAAAGCAGATGAGGCTGACAAAGCTATGAATTCGGGGAGTGGCTATGGGGTAAGGATTGCTCATAGAATTATCAATGAAATCTCTACTGAAGCAAAGAAGCATAATACCCAGCAAAACAGAATATGAAGAATGGCGACATTGGATGGAACAATTATGTGAGGTCATGAATAGGAGATACGAAGGGAATAATTTGATTGATATACCTGAAGCTAAGGAAAAACCTTGATGTACCCCTGAATGAATTCAGTGTGTTTAAAGTCAAAGATATCATTAAAAACCTAAAGAAATGGAAAGCCCCGGGATACCATGGAATAACTGCCGAGATGAATGGGAGCTAGGAGTGTTGCTGAAAATGGCAAAAAAAGGAGACTTTACTGATTGCAATAATTACAAAGACATCACACTTACGTCAGTTGTCATGAAAATATACAGTATTCTCATTATCAAAAGACTAGAGAGAAATATTGATGAAAAGCTGAGACATGAACAAGCAGGATTTATAAAAGGTACAAGTTGTACAGACCAAATCTTCATTTTAAGATTGATTGATTGATTAAAAATTTTCAGACATCCTGACATCTATGGTCATTGACGTCGATATCATTTATTATATGAATAAAAAAACATTGAAATCAAGAGAAAATATACCACAGCAGACATCGAACACCCGTAGTGCTGTCAGTAATTCCAAAAAAAGAAATACATCATCTAATGATAGTAAGGTTTTGCATGAAAAGGTAAGCATATTGCCCTCCAAGGCTTTGCCACGGTGTATTAAAACTGAGGCACAGCCCATTTCTATACAACCTTCATCCCCCCTAACCAACAATAGTACTAATCTCTCTCAGGCAATGTCCTTGACCCCAGGTGCACCAATGGTAGGGAAGGTGCAAAAAACTGGTAGCTCACCACCTATTAATTGGAAAAGAGAGAGACCTCCACCTCTCTCGCCCCCTTCCATAAGAAATATCAAATTATGACATTAAATAAATATGATGCTTTGTCTGTTGATGTTTCTGATCAGCTGAAAGTCAATTTAGATATATCGGAGATTCAAGTCGAGGTCCAAAATCCCCCTTAACAATTAGATCAGAAAGGCAAAAAGAGAAAATCATAAATGCAAAACCCAATCTATCAAGACCCCCTTTAATAAAAACCACCTAGAAATAGTGTTAGATCAAAAACTGCTACTGGGAAGACTCCATCCAAGGGGGTCTAACAAAATATAAACCATAATTTTTTCCTCCAATTTGCAAAGGATTGTCAGGGTTTTAAGGCCAAATATGAAGAACTTCAGCTCCTCATTCATGAGCATTCCCCCTTAATTATATTTCTAGAGGACAGCAAACTTGATCATAATAATTCTTGTCCTCGCGAATATATTAGTTATAGGATACCATATGATCACCAAGTGGGGAGCCATGGCGGAAGTCTCATATACTTTTGTCGAGATGTTCCCCCAAATATCTTTGTCCATTCGCACACAACTGCAGGCAGTGGTTGTACAGATTGTTATAGGGAGAAAATATACAATTTGTTCTCTGTTCTTACCTCCCAATGGTAAGCTTTTGTATAACTTAGTAGAGGTCATTCAACAGCTCTCTCAACCTTTTCTTTTACTTGGAGATTTGAATGGTAAACATCCTTTGTGGGGTGATGTGTTCGAAAATACGAGGGGAAATATATCAGCAATTGTAGAAAATGAAGATGTGGGACTCCTTAATACAGGAGAGCCCACAAACTTTCATGTCCAGACAGGTACCTTGTCATGCATTGACCTATCAATCGTAAGCTCTAATTGCCTTCTCGATTTCGATTGGAGGACATAAGATGATTGGCATACTAGTAATCATGCACCAATCATTATATACACCAACAATGGTCCACCTTTACAGAGATCGCCACGATGGAATCTTGACAAGGCGGACTGGGAAAAATTTCGTGAGCTAAGAGAAATTGAGGGGGATGCAGAACAGGTTGAAAATATTGATGATGCCATAGACTTACTGAATGGAACTCTCCATACAGCAGGGGTCAATTCAATCCCCAAACAACAGGGTTATTCAAACGACGACCAGTCCCCTGGTGGTCTTCAAAACTAACTTCAGACTAATATTGATATATTAGAAAGGGAGTATCAGATTATATCATTGGACAGAAAGTCAGGTAAGACTTTTAGTGATCTGTATATAATTTTAAAAATGCTGTTGAAGCTCCTTGTTTCAGAAAGCTAGCTACATAATGCTAAGCAAAATATCTCCTCCAATATCGAATGCAAGTCTTTAGCAAAGCAGCATTAGTGAAAACAAAGGTAAGAAATAAAATCGGGATTAAGTTACTAAACAGTATAGTGATGGTCAGGTCACAATGTTAAATAATCTATGTTGTAGGGACTTTGTTGTTAAAGAGGAGACGAGAGAGTTTCAGAAATAAAATGTAAGGCAATAAGCTTGAATTGGGTGAGAAGGAAGTAGAAAAGCTGTTGAATTGTTTTCTGAATACTCAGGAATCTGAATGAGTGGTTATAACACAAACAAAAAATAAAATTTCTTTTTTCTATTGTATTGAATTTCAATTCTATTTTCTTTGCACATGAATGAAAGTATATCTTTTCTATAAAAGAATCCGTTCTGTTATGGATTTTGTAAACCTAAGGGGGAAGAAGAATTGCGTCTTACGATTAAATCATTTGAAAATAACATAGCATTCATTATCATGTTGCTTTACCTTAATTTTGTAATTTCCATTAACCCTGCCCTTTCACAAAATAAATATGCCAAAAAAAACGGATTTTGAGCGAAGCGAAAAATCTATGTTTGGGTGAGGTAGCCATGTCATCCTGATGGAAGTTCCTAATAGGTAGCTTTATACCCGTAGCTTTGATGGAAGTTCCTAATAGGTAGCTTTATACCCTAGAAAGCTACCTACTAGGAACTTCCATCAGGACGACATGGCCTGAGCCCAAAAATATCATAAATCTCACACTTTGAAGCCAGATGATGACTAGAATACCTAGCAGCCCTGCTACCATGGATGCTTCTACTGAGAAAAGGAATAAATCTTGTGCCTTGGTGAACCGGTCTTCTACAGAACAACAAACCCATCTGAAACGGAGCTTTCACTGTACCAAAGTACTTCAATCAAACATTTATACAAGTGAGTGAATACCTTGGCTGCTGCAAGGCCAAACAGAATTAGTTTACCATCTTAAACTTGCAGAAAAAAACTTAGCCATAACTGCTACATCGGCTTAAGTGTTGAGGCCGTTCTCAGTTGCTAGTAAGCTTTCCAAGGTCTAAAAGTGTAATTTAGGTAATATTTTTTTTTCTTTTTTTAAGAATTGCTTATGATAAGGTGTAACAGTAATATTCCCTAAGACTAAATCCTTATATGGCCTATTTTTGTTTATGACAAAAAAAAAAAAAAAAAAAAAAAAAAAAAAAAAAAAAAAAAAAAAAAGGAATTTCAAAGTTATCTTTTGTAGCATTCATTTTACCATATATGAGAGTGATTAAAGTACTATTTGTTCTGTTGATACAGCTCGGAGTCCATGAGCTGATAATATAGGCTTATAATGGGTGACATTTTATAAGGCAAAATTTTGAGAAGCAATTTTTTCATTACGACTACGTGAAATGTGCTTTATGTTTGTTACAAAATTGTATTTCAAGTTTCTTTGTGACACTTCTTAGGCCCTGTCCACACTACCGGGCAGTCCCCGACGGGCAAACAGTGATACCAGACCACAATAGTTAGTAAGATTGAGGGTTAATTACGTCAGAAGCGGGAAAACCACATACAGGGATCTGGCATCGTAAAGTGTTGCCAGATCCCTGCCTTTAGTTTTCCCGCTTCTGACGTATTTAACCCTCAATCTTACTAACTATTGTGGCCTGGTATCACTGTTTGCCCGTCTGGGACTGCCCGGTAGTGCTGACAGGGCCTTACTCAATACAGGTATGTAGATGATAAAACACCTTTATTTTTCGTCCTTCATATGCTATAACGATCATATACCGAATTGTAATTGAAGCTTCCTGATTTGAATTGAATCGGAATTGGACATTTATTTATTTGATAAACTCATAATGATCATAGAATTGGAATTGATTTGAATTGATAAAAATGACTTGACCCCAACCCTGGTTGACATCACTTTATTCATACCAGTCAACTTGTCATTAAAAAGGCTAAGATGAGATGAGTGAGAAATTTTGCTTTGTAAAAAGAGTGAAAATGTTAACAGTGTGAAACAATGAAATGTATGTCTCATATATATATATATATATATATATATATATATATATATATATATATATATATATATATATATATATATACATACATAAATATATACATATATATACATACATAAATATATACATATATATACATACATACATACATATACATATATATACATACACGTCTGTATGAACTTTATATATATATATACGTCTGTGTGAACTTTATATATATATATATATATATATATATATATATATATATATATATATATATATATATATATATATAACGGATTTTGAGCGAAGCGAAAAATCTATTTTTGGGTGAGATGGCCATGTCGTCCTGATGGAAGTTCCTATAGGGTAGCTTCCTAGGGTATATTACAACTACGGCGATATTCCCAGAGAATTTACCTTAAGGTACCCAGAATTCTAACTCCTGGAGCGAATATCCCTAATGAAAGGGATATCGCGACATATCAGAGGACGTATTCTTGACACGCCACATGGCAATCTGCACCCCAAACAGAGATAACACATCGAAGGGGTCAATTGGCAAGAAAACGAAAACGAGAAAGAAAAAGGGGGAGCCGCTCCCAAGGCTCCCTCTTCTCCCGTTTCGTAAGCGTGCCTGGCGCCAATCCTGGCGCCATCAGTATTCCTTGTAGCGATACACGAGGTGCTACAGATACTGTATGTAGGGAGGGGTCCTACAGCCCTTTCATAGAAAGGGAAGGGCGGGTCCATCAGGACTACATGGTCATCTCACCTAAAAATAGATTTTTCGCTTCGCTCAAAATCCGTTTTTTGGGCTCAAGCCATGTCGTCCTGATGGAAGTATACCAGAGCACTACTGTATCTGTGGATTCTCAGAACGTGCCGTACTCCCCGGAGGTAATTTTTCCCGGTCGACTAGACCTAGAGACCTAAGATGTTACCGTTATAAATCTTTTCAACTAACCATAAACCATGTTAGAGCTTCCTGCCCCCTACAGGGAAGAGTCCTACTAGACTCTGGAAAAGTCTCGAAGAGTACATATACCTATGTATGAATACCAGGCAAGCTAATATAGTGGTCTCACCCTATATTAAGTAAAGCATAGTTTGTAAAGAATCACTGCGTCAATATGAAATATCGACCAGTTCTCCGCACAATACTTGTATTGGACAAAGGTCTATATCCGCATAGGAGGAAGCAGTAAATCCGCCACCATCCCCTTATGAGGTGGAATCCTCCCGCTAAGGGAAAGCATAAACCAATGCAACATAGCTTGCATAAAGGAACAATCTATTAGAATTATCCCAGATAAATATACATAGAATGAATGCTCAATTATATCAATAAATTGACACAGGTGAAGGAGACGCAAGGTTCTCAAGAACAAGTTTATTGACAGACAATAAACAGACAGGTTAACAACAATTATATATATATATATATATATATATATATATATATATATATATATATATATATATATATAAGAAGAGGATAACCAAAACTTAAAGCATAAGTATGATAGTAAACAGAAACTTGTTTATCTGAAAGAAAAACATTAGTGCCACTTTTAACATACCGAGGTATCAAGGTCAGAAAAGTCTGTATTACTAATCAATTACATTAGCGTTAGAAACGCTCGGCACACATGTCTGCACTTATGCTAGGTTCACCTTTGGAAGTGGAACAGTCAACGTGGGCACCTAAGTGCCCTCACTTAGTTTGTAGCACAGTATGTAACTACACACTCACCCTGGAATTAATCGTCCCAATTAAAACCACTGTTCCTCGCAGAGTTAAACAGCAGGGTTAACGACGCAACCCACTGCTACCACATAACTCTTTAGTTGCTCCACTTGCTTCGCATAGTGGCGAAAGAACACTCTGGAAGACTTCCAGCCAGTGTATGAACGAAGATGTTCAAAATCCATACAATTAAGGAAATTTAAGGATGAAGCAACTTTCCTCGGATCGTGACCTGCGGGTGTACTGTCAGGATCCGCTTTGCGAATAAAATATGTGATTTTTCGCCCTGAGTTGATTCAGTGATAAATTTGAGCCTGATGTTTCTCCCCTGAATAGTTGACCACCCTTGAAGTCTGAAGTTCTATGAAGACAGACCTTTAGGCATTCTACTGGACATAGAGATGCATCTTCTTTCAGAGGGCAGATTCTCCAGGGACCCCACCTGTTGGTGGGTAACTCATTCTTGGCGAGAAAAGTAGGCTCCGGAAACAGGTTCAGTTCTCCCCCATCCAGGAACTGAACACGACCTTCCTCTCTCGAGAGGGCTACAATCTCACTAACCCTGGCCCCGGACGCGAGTGCAAATAGGAAAATAACTTTTTGGGTCAAATCCTTTAACGCACCCTCCTCATTGCTCAACAGAGAAGCGAAATGAAGAACTTTGTCTAAAGACCATGAAATGGGCTTTGGAGGTGCTGAAGGTCTGAGCCTAGCGCAGGCTTTCGAAACTTTATTGCCTTCTAGTAGATTTGCACATACATTCCTCTAGGAAGTCCATGCTGGCTTTCGAAATCCCGAAACGCTTTCTCACCGCTAGGGAGAGAAAATCATGAGCTGCAGGGTCCGGGTTTTCTGTAATGAAGCGCAGACAGTAGACTTCTGGACTCGCTGGGTCAGAACTGGATCTGGTAGCGGTAGAAACTTTAGCTGTAGTTCCAATGCCAGGGGGAACCACACGCTGTTCGGCCACTTGTGGGCCACTATTGCCGCTACCCCCTTGAAGGATCTCAGTTTGTTGAGGACCCTCAACAGAAGGTTGTGAGGAGGGAACAGATAAATCCTGGACCATCTGTTCCAGTCAAGGGACATCGCGTCCACTGCTTCCGCTAAGGGGTCCTCGTACGGGGACACGTACAGGGGCAACTTCTTGTTGTCTTTCGTCGCAAAGAGGTCTATCTGCAGTTCTGGGACTTGACTCAAGATGAAGGAGAATGATCCTGCGTCTAGAGACCATTCCGACTCTATCGGTGTGAACCTGGATAGAGCGTCCGCTGTCACATTGCGGACTCCTTGAAGGTGAACTGCCGACAGGTACCACTTCTTCTTTTCCGCCAATCGGAAGATGGCCAACATCACCTGGTTGAGAGGCGGTGACCTTGATCCATGTCGATTCAAGCATCTCACAACTACCTCGCTGTCCAGCACCAACTATATGTGGATTGAGTGACGCGGGGAGACTTTCTTTAAGGTAAGGAGCACTGCCATAGCCTCTAGAAAGTTTATGAAAAAGGTCTTGAATAGCTTGGACCAAGTCCCCTGGACTTTTTTCCGTTGAGAGTGACCTCCCCATCCCTCCTTCAAGGCGTCTGAGTGAATTGTCACCGACGGGGGAGGTGGCTGAAGAAGAACCGACTTCTTTAGATGTCTGGCTTGGGACCAAGGCCTGAGAAGAGTACGTAGACGAAACGGAACTGGTCTTCTCAGATCTCTTCGCGCGTTTGATGCATAACTTCTCCAAACTCCGGTTGCATCCTTTAGCTGTGCTCTTAGCACCGGGTCTGTCACCGAAGCAAACTGGAGAGAACCCAGTACTCTCTCCTGCTCGCGTCTTGATATCCTTTCGGAATCTAGGAGTCTCTTGACAGAACCCGCTATCTCCTTCCTTTCTTCGCCGGGATGGAGAAACGGTGTGACATTAGGTCCCAGTGGATTCCCAGCCACTGGAACTTTGAGATGGAGAAAGTCGAGACTTTTTTCTGTTGATCTTGAAGCCTAGAAACTCTAGGAACTGGATCACATGAATGGAAGCTTGCAAGCATTCTGTCTTGGATGCTGCCCACACCAGCCAGTCGTCCAGGTAGGCTACTACCTGAATTCCCTTTAGGCGTAATTGCTTGAGAGCTACGCTCGCAAGCTTCGTGAAGATCCTTGGAGCTATATTTAGCCCGAATGGCATGGCTCTGAAGGCGTATAGTCTTCGTTGTAGCTTGAACCCTAGGTAGGGGGAGAGTCGACGGTTGATTGGAACGTGCCAATAGGCGTCTGACAAGTCTATGGAGACGGTATATGCCCTCTTGGGCAGTAAGGTCCTTATGTGTTGCAGTGTTAGCATCTTGAACTTGCAGTTCACTATGAACTTGTTGAGTGGCGACAAGTACAGAATGACTCTGAGATTTTCCCGAGTCCTTCTTGGGAACACAAAACAGCCTCCCTTGGAATTTGATGGACTTTACCCTTCGGATCACTTTATTCCTCCAACAAATCTTGGATGTACTCCTCCAGAACGGGGGTGGAGTGTTGGAAAAACCGAGGGTGCGGGGGTGGAGTGCTGTACCAGCTCCAGCCCAGTCCATTCTTGAGTAGGCTGTGGGCCCAGGGATCGAAGGTCCACCGATCCCGAAAATTCTGAAGTCTCCCTCCTACCGGTATCACCTCACTTGGACTGTTGTCCAGAGGTCTTGCCTCCCTGACCGCGACCACCCCTGAATCCCCTTCCCCTTGAGGGGCGCCTAGACGAGCCTCTGGCTGTTCCTCTAGGCTTTGCTCGAAAGGAAGTTGACTGCCCTTCGAACGTTGGGTTGAATGCCGGGGACTGCGTCGACACGGCCTGGGGTACCCACTGGAAAGTGGTCGGGGTTTGTGCCACCATCTGGGGCACTGAAGGCATCGGCAATTGCTGTTGCTGTTGCTGTTCAACTGGCTTGGCTGGCCGAGACGGTAGCCTAGTTCTTTTAGTCTTCCTCATTGGCTGGGGACCCTCATCCGGGGAAGACTTTCTCTTGATAAACAGGCCCCACTTCTGGAGAAGATTTCTATTCTCCGTGGCGGCCTTATCCACAACTTCTTTGACCAATTCGCTAGGGAAAAGGTCTTTGCCCCAAATGTTGGAGGAGATTAGTTTCCTTGGTTCGTGCCTCACCGTAGCCGAGGTGAACACGAACTCCCTACAAGCTCTCCTCGCCGTGACGAAGCTGTAAAGATCCTTCGTCACTGTGGCCAGATGAGTCTTGGCCACTACCATGAACATTTCATGGACCTTGGGGTCACTTGCCATCATCTCAAGAGTGGTCTGAAGAGATATTGAGGCAGCCAGTCTTTCTTTTGTCTCAAGCTCTCTCCGCAAAAGAAAGTCAGACAGCTTAGGGAGGTTCTCACCGAACTGACGTCCGGCAATATCAGCCTCCAACTTCCCGCCTGAGAAGGTAAGATGGACGTCCTTCCAGTCCTTGTGGTCCATGGGTAGGGCCAGCGACAAGAGTTTACACTCCTCCAGGGAGGGGCAAGGCTTGCCAGCCTCGACTGCTTTTAATACAGCCGCAAACCCTTTCTGCAAAAAGGGGAAGGCTCTAGCAGGAGAGGACACAAAGGAAGGGAGCTTCTTACTCAATGCAGCTACCTTTGAGTTTATGAAGCCCCTCTCTTGCAAAGCTTGAGCCTTAGCATGGTCCATCACTATGACCTCCTTCGGCTCTGTCTCCTCCTTTGAAGCTGGTTCCTTCCTCAACCGGACATAACAGTCCGGATATGACCCTTTGCTGGGCCAGAATTCCACCTCCTCAAGGGGAACTGAACCCAGTTTATCCGACATGAAGATCTTTCCAGTCGTCATCGGCATGTGCTCAGCATATCTCCACGGGTTAGCATCTGAGCACAAGGGAAGGTCTTTCACATTGAGCCTTTTCTGGGGCCCACGTGATGCTGCAAGCTTCTGCATCTGCAGTTCCATTGCAGCCGCCTTCTCCATATTCTCCTTCAGCATTTGTTGGATCATTCCAACAATGGAGGAGAGGGCCTGTCCCAGCTCTACTGGGAGAGCGGACGATGTTGAGGGAATAGGTTCAGGGATCAGAACCGGAGCAGCCGACACCTCGTCGGCTTCTTCCTCTACAAGGTCTGGGGCTTGATCTTCATCCTGGCCTCCTGCCAGGAGGTCTTCCTCCAGACGCTCGGACACGTCTGACATCCTGTCGTCCAACTGGATGTCTTGCAAGGCGACCGCCACTTCAGCATCCACCTGGATCTGAACTAGGGGGACCTCCTCTTGAGGCTGGGGAATCACTGCATCAACTGATGCCCTAGGGAAAAGGTAAGCCCTCATCTTCTCACTTGGAAGATAAGGTCCAGAGGTGTTCTTCTGGAAGCCCCTTACCCAGGTGCGAAGCTTCTCCCTAGCTATATCCCTTGATTCCGCTGTCCTAAGGGAATTAAAAGCCTCAGTAATCAGGTTAGAGCACACGGTACATACCTGGGGGTCCCAATACCGGAGATCACCCTTGGAGACAGCGCATGCTGCGTGCCTCCTACATAACTCATGTCCGCAGAAGTTCTTACTGCGGACGTTGCAGAAAGCACTTCCGCACTTCGGACGTACCTCCTGCAAAGAGAAGAAATTTCCATGAGTATCAAGTGAACTACGTATCACTGGATATGCACAGTTTAGCATAACAAATCAGAAAGGAAAGACACACACTTGTTTTCCCGCACAACCAATTGTTGCAGCCTTCCAGATAATAAAATCGTATGGTTAATCTGTCCTAGAGTAACCAATGAAAAATTTCCAGAGGAAACAGGTGGAGCTCACACCTAAGATATGATTTTAAAATACCGGATAATAGACAAGAAAGAACTCACTTTCTTATCTGTAAGGCAACACCAAAGGGCTGTGCAATACAACACAAAAGTGTTAGAACACACAGTGCTGTACCAAAACTTACACTATAGTTTTCTTCCTACAGTATATGTTATACTGAAGAATACTGGTACAGTATAGAAGGTAATGTACCGGCCGGCACACACCATAACTAGCTTTAAAGTATACTACTTCACAGCTATAAGGCGGCAGAACGCTAGTTCAAATGCATGTGCCGGCCGGCAACAGCCAATGTCGGCCGGCAACTACACAAGGTAGTACCCGGCTGCCGGCCACTGTTCATAGCGACCGGCAGACAAGGGCTTGACAATAGTCGGCCGGCAAAGGTAAACAACCGATGCCGGCCAGCAGCAAAAGAACCAGAGGACTACGACTGCCCGGCTGCCGGCCTCATAGGCCGGCAGCCGGGTCGGGTACAGCACTAGAAGAAAACAGAATGGATGCTGGGATAAGAGCGTAAACTACCTCCAAGCCCGGCAATCCGAAAGAGTGCATATAAGGAAGGGGAGAATCTAATTCAGGCTTCCTGACCAATGCCGTCTGGCTCTACAGGCAGACATGGATGAGGGACCAAGGGAGGTCCGGGCAGCACTCAAGCAGAAGACCCTTGCCGGCCGGCAGGCTCTGCCGGTCGGCAAGGGACTGAGTCAATTCCACATCCTAACCTATCCTAGGTCCAGATGTAGAATGACGTACAGTACTGTAATGGCTAGGCCATTACGGAGATAGAGGGGGAAGGGACAAAAGAGGGTCCTACCAACGTTGCTTTAGTGAAGAATCACCCGCAGCCAAGAAAACTCATCTTAGCCTAAGGGAGATTCAAGGAGGGAGGCCAGCAATACTTGCCAGCCCCCACTGAACCAAAGCAAGGAAGGTGTTGCTACTCCCAGGGAAAGGATCTTATCCTCCCACCAAGAAAAGCAACAAGGACTAGTCTGCTAGATCACAAAAGAAGGAATCATCTCGTACAGAAACCTTCGGCAGTGACCTAAGGAGGTTAAGCCTCCTATGTCTGTGTCAGGCCAGCGAGGGAGACTCTACCCCAAGCCAGCCAAACACAGACTCAGACTAAAAAACTCTGATGTTCTGTCCCTCTCAGAAGCCAGACTTACTGGAACAGGGAGGTACAGTACCACCCCAGTATAGTTGTATCGAAAGTTAATTCAGATAAACCACTAGGGTTTAAGCCCAAGGCTTAAACAGAGGGAAAGGGATTGCATACCTTCTCCAAAGAAAAGAAAGCAACCGGGGAGTATGAGAAAGTATACTAAGGCTCCATAAGCAACTTTGCCTAGGCACCCAGAGAATCGATTACCTAAATCACCGAAACTCACTCGTATACTATCTTGGAAATATTCAACATAATCTTAAATGTATAAAAAAACAGCCTAAAGCTTCAATAAAATTTTAAAACACTCGGAAATCCAAAATCATGCAGGAAAGTACTAGGACCAAACGACTAGGCTACATGGCCTAGCGTAGGCCAGAGTTGGCGAATACTTCGCCAAAACAATACTAAAAGCACGAGAAAGGAAATCCTATGTAACGCTAAATAGCTAAAATTTATTAAAGCAAAACAACCGGGAATGTCGCTCTGGCTAACTAAAACTCATACCTAGCGAGCGACAGCGTCCATGACACCTCCAGTAGGCAACGGCTCTTGTAACAAAGATTATTACTATTAATCACTTTAAAATTTACCAAGAGCCTACATTTATACATAAAAGAAATGGTACTCAACTTATCAGAGGCAGACGAAGTTGGAGAAGCCATGAAAAGATGAATAAATCCAAGATTTGCGAGAAACACAGGAAAAAACACCGAGTTGTTAAGCTATGCAAAAAGGAATACAGATGGCGCCAGGATTGGCGCCAGGCACGCTTACGAAACGGGAGAAGAGGGAGCCTTGGGAGCGGCTCCCCCTTTTTCTTTCTCGTTTTCGTTTTCTTGCCAATTGACCCCTTCGATGTGTTATCTCTGTTTGGGGTGCAGATTGCCATGTGGCGTGTCAAGAATACGTCCTCCGATATGTCGCGATATCCCTTTCATTAGGGATATTCGCTCCAGGAGTTAGAATTCTGGGTACCTTAAGGTAAATTCTCTGGGAATATCGCCGTAGTTGTAATATACCCTAGGAAGCTACCCTATAGGAACTTCCATCAGGACGACATGGCTTGAGCCCAAATATATATATATATATATATATATATATATATATATATATATATATATATATATATATATATATATATATATATATATGTATGGATAGGATAGATAAATAACACACATGCAATTGCCCACTGCAAAGATTACTTGAATGAAATGTCAAGAAGAAAGTAAAAATTCAGAGACAAATTCTTGTTAAGAGGGATGCTAAGATAAATCCGAGAGTATTTTCAAAAATTTCAAAATGAAACATAATGAAGCGCGCGCAATTCTTACTTTTATCAGAAATTCGCAATCTCGCAATTTCTTCCGAATCACCAGCATAAAAGAACAAAAAGAAAAATATTAAATAATGTTGGAAATGCATTCCGTTTCTCATCAGAAATAACATAGAATAATGAAGTATATATTCGCCAAATAATATTATGTGCAGAATATTTCAATTCATGAACCAGGAATTCTTGAAGCATTTGTATCCTAATATTTATTTGTCTTATTGAAACCACCAACGTTATTATACTTCAGCAAATAGCGTCATACAGACCAAATCATTTGTCGTCCAACGTTGAATAAATACTATGCAAAATTCTCACAGACTCCATTAAGTATGAAAATATGATGAAATGCTGGACTATATAAATTCATTCCAATAAAAAGAATGAGATGAAACAACTACAAAAACGTGTAGACGAGAGAGAGAGAGAGAGAGAGAGAGAGAGAGAGAGAGAGAGAGAGAGAGAGAGAGAGAGAGAGAGAGAAGAAATTCACCTATACAATTATAATAATAATAATAATAATAAGAATAAGGGAGTGGGGAATATGGGGAAAGGAAGAGTACCCCTGGATACAATCCAGTTTCTAGCTCAAAGGCAGGTACTCGGGATGGGAAAGATTAAGGAAATAGGGAGAAAGAGAAGTACAGGAGAAGAATAAAAGAGAGGGGCAGACCCTCTTGCGATATTAGGGAATTGGTATTATTATTGTGGTTATACAATTATTATGAGAAATTTAATTATGTAAAATTTAGTCTACATTCAAGATTTAGTCATAATACAACTAGAAAGTGAAATTGTTCATGAAATAAACATAGCACGAAGACACGATAAAAATAATCAACAAAAGAGCTTCATCGGTGTCATGAAACACCACTGAAATATATACACTTAAACCTACATCTTTAAAAGATTATAATGAAGAGCAATTAAAACTTGATGTGGCATGAAAGCATTGCTCCTTTTAGTACGGTGTCCTATATCGGATGTTATAAGTCTGTGATATTCATTATGCCTTACCATGAAAACCTCCATCTCTTTAGTAATTCAGCATCACAAATACCTCCCGTGGTTTTCTCCTGTCACGAAAGACGCGTTCTCTATGCATAGCATGAAGAAGTTCCATTAAATCGAAGATTCTTCAAGCCATGTCTTCGTGTCTGTGGCAAGTGCCTAACTGATTTACTTGCTTGCTAAGAAGTTAAGTGTGGCCCCTGATCAATGCTAACTGCCATGTACCAACCCACCAATGTGACGAGCCGAGAGAAGGTTGTGACTCAAGGACAATGTGAAAGCAACTGAGTAGATTTATTATAGAACACTCTCCTTTATATACAAAAGCTCAAAGCAACAAAAATTTTCCTGTTTGAAAAAACAGACACTGTTACACAGGAGAATAGCAGACATGTTTAATCTGGTTCATTTAAGTGCGAGGGAAGAGCGAAGGTACAAGCATAATATATACACAAATGAACTATGTAC
The DNA here is from genome assembly GCF_036898095.1 of Palaemon carinicauda. Taxonomy (NCBI): domain Eukaryota; kingdom Metazoa; phylum Arthropoda; class Malacostraca; order Decapoda; family Palaemonidae; genus Palaemon; species Palaemon carinicauda. Next base: position 79,995,235 of record NC_090725.1, read on the forward strand.
GATCGTGTGACACACGGTTATTATTATTATTATTATTATTACTTGCCAAGCCACAACCCTAGTTGGAAAAGCAAAATGCTATAAGCCCAGAGGCCCCAACAGGGAAAATAGCCCAGTGAAGAAACGAAACAAGGAAAAATAATAATTTAATGAACAATGACATTTAAATAAATATTTCCTATATAAACTATGAAAACTTTAACTAAACAAGAGTAAGAGAAATTATATAGATTAGCATGCCCGCGAGTACCCTCAAGCAAGAGAACTCTAACCCAAGACAGTGGTTGGTACATAGTAAAGAACTTAAGCAACTCTTGATTGACGTTTTATGAATAAGACCTAGCACACAACTAGCTTGGTAAAATATTAATTCCTGATTTGGTTCCCAATTAGGCATACCAGGGTTTTATGACATTGGGTCGTGAAATCACTGGAAATAATTGGAAAACTTATCGGATATTGGTAAGCCAAGCATTTTAGGGGTTTCAGTTTTGGAGATATAAATCGTCACCCTCATAAACTAATTGCTTAAGTCATTTTCTCCACTTGTTGGGAACTCAAAAAAAAAGCCTTCTCATTTCCTAATTCTTTATATCATTGTCTTGAGTTTCAATTCACAAATTCATAGCAGAAGAATTTGTGAATTAGAATTTGTGAATTGAAGCTCAATACAATGATATAAAGAATTGGGAAATGAGAAGGTTGTTTTTATTTCCCAACAAGTGGAGAAAATGACTTAGGCAGTTAGTTTATGAGGGTGACGAAATGTAACAAAGGAAGCCTTTTTGATGGCAATGGCAAGTGAGCGTTATTGTGTAATGGAGAGGGATTTCTTGAACAAGTCACTGAGCCCAGGAATGCCATACTTCTTGTGCCCTTGATAAGGCTGTTTACAAGCCTTTCACAGTGCTGTCAGGAAGGGCTATGTACAGCAGACTTAATCATTGGGGGCATTTGGTCAATCCAAATAAAAGATAGGCTACATACATTCAAAAGATATTCAGCTACACTCTTCCAATAGATTTTGTTAAAAAAATAATGCATTATTCTTTTGATATACACAAAAATCTGTTCTCTTTACCGCATCGTTATACATCATATGGATGAGAATACAAAAAATAACTGACATGAAAAACAATAGGAAACTTCATTGTTAACAGATTATGATGAAACGTTTTTAAAACAATTTCACTTAAGATCACTAGACAACAGTCAAGGAGGAAATTAGTGAGTAAAAAAAAAAAAAAAAACTATAGAATAATTACCGATAAACCACGAAGAATGAGTATTTTGAAAATCGCACGACACAAATAAGCTATGTAATTCGCATAACGTTTGCAGAAACACTATATTTATGAAGAAAAATTTTACATAACCTCGCATCTTATCTCAAAACGTCATACAAATGGGTGGGAAAAGCTCATCTAAAAATAGGCAGACAGGATGGACAACTGACAAACACCCCACTTCATCTTTAAGATGGACAACTGACAAACACCCCACTTCATCTTTAAGATGGACAACTGACAAACACCCCACTTCATCTTTAAGATGGACAACTGACAAACACCCCACTTCATCTTTAAGATGGACAACTGACAAACACCCCACTTCATCTTTAAGATGGACAACTGACAAACACCCCACTTCATCTTTAAGATGGACAACTGACAAACACCCCACTTCATCTTTAAGATGGACAACTGACAAACACCCCACTTCATCTTTAAGATGGACAACTGACAAACACCCCACTTTATCTTTAAGATGGACAACTGACAAACACCCCACTTCATCTTTAAGATGGACAACTGACAAACACCCCACTTCATCTTTAAGATGGACAACTAACAAACACCCCACTTCATCTTTAAGATGGACAACTGACAAACACCCCACTTCATCTTTAAGATGGACAACTGACAAACACCCCACTTCATCTTTAAGATGGACAACTGACAAACACCCCACTTCATCTTTAAGATGGACAACTGACAAACACCCCACTTCATCTTTGAGTTCATCTATCATTAGCCTGCACGAGGCTTTTTCGATAAGCCATATAGCCTGCGCGAGGCTTTTTCGGTAAGCCATATAGCCCGCGCGAGGCTTTTTCGGTAAGCCATATAGCCCGCGCGAGGCTTTTTCGGTAAGCCATATAGCCCGCGCGAGGCTTTTTCGGTAAGCCATATAGCCCGCGCGAGGCTTTTTCGGTAAGCCATATAGCCCGCGCGAGGCTTTTTCGGTAAGCCATATAGCCCGCGCGAGGCTTTTTCGGTAAGCCATATTGCCCGCGCGAGGCTTTTTCGGTAAGCCATATAGCCCGCGCGAGGCTTTTTCGGTAAGCCATATTGCCCGCGCGAGGCTTTTTCGGTAAGCCATATAGCCCGCGCGAGGCTTTTTCGGTAAGCCATATTGCCCGCGCGAGGCTTTTTCGGTAAGCCATATAGCCCGCGCGAGGCTTTTTCGGTAAGCCATATTGCCCGCGCGAGGCTTTTTCGGTAAGCCATATAGCCCGCGCGAGGCTTTTTCGGTAAGCCATATAGCCCGCGCGAGGCTTTTTCGGTAAGCCATATTGCCCGCGCGAGGCTTTTTCGGTAAGCCATATAGCCCGCGCGAGGCTTTTTCGGTAAGCCATATAGCCCGCGCGAGGCTTTTTCGGTAAGCCATATTGCCCGCGCGAGGCTTTTTCGGTAAGCCATATAGCCCGCACGAGGCTTTTTCGGTAAGCCATATAGCCCGCACGAGGCTTTTTCGGTAAGCCATACTGCTAGGCAGACGGAAACAAAGTGGATAACGAAGAGGACTCCATAGGCCTGCTATTTTCTTTCTAGTTATGAGCCTAAGAAATATTCAATTGCAATTTTTGATAGCATATTTGCTTTCGAGAAATACATTCGGTCTGTTTTTTAATTGCAAAAAATGACTAATGGAGAAAGTCTTTTAAGATTTTCGGTGATCAATCCATTCTGAAGAAACGTTTTATTCTATCTTGCCTTGTTTCGAGTATTGTTCTCCTGTCTGGTCTTCAGTTGCTGAATCTCATTTTTATTTATTGGACAAGAAATTGTAGTCTACTAAATTTCTTATTCCTCATCTAGATATCAATCTCTGACATCGTCATTCAGTATGCTGAATTTTTGCAAGACATCCTATGATCCTGATACCATCAGTAAGGCACCTACTACTCCCTAAGTAGGAGCGCGTATTTAATACATACATACATACATACATACATATACCAAGGCACTTCCCCCCATTTTGGGGGGTAGCCAACATCAACAAATGAAACTAAAACAAAAAAGGGGACCTCTACTCTCTACGTTCCTCCCAGCCTAACAAGGGACTCAACCGAGTTCAGCTGGTACTGCTAGGGTGCCACAGCCCACCCTCCCACATTATCCACCACAGATGAAGCTTCATAATGCTGAATCCCATACTGCTGCTACCTCCGCGGTCATCTAAGGCATCGGAGGCAACAGCGTATTTAATAGTGGCAAATAATTCCTCCGTCCTTAATGATAATGTAGTAACAGAGTGATTAAGAAATCATCCTGGATATGATGACTTGAAACTCGAAAGTGTGACGAGCCGAGAGAGAGGTTGTGACTCAAAGGCAAGTTGGAAACAACTGAGTTAGTTTATTAAAGAACACTCTCCTTTCTATACAAAATCTCAAAGCAACAAGAATTTTCATGTTCAAATATTGACACTGTTACAGAGGAGAAAAGCAAACATGAATTTTCAGGTTCTTTTTAGTGCGAGGGGAGAGCGAAGATACAAGCATAATATATACAAAATGAACTATGTACGATCGTGTGACACACGGTTGGTACAAAAGAAAATCTGAGGGCCCATATTGTCAAGACATGGAAAGGCAGCCAAATATATAGCAAAGATACCAAAAAGTATCGTGCACGAAACATTACCACTGGGACAATTGCCAAAATATTGCCACTGTGAATGCTGCCACAAGGAACATTACCCATGTGTGAATATTACCACTGAGAACACCTGTCCGAGTGCTTTTTGGAAAACATTTACTCATATTTTCAAAAGACATTTAAGTAGTTCTAATAGCCAGGCCTTCTCCATCCTGAGGCTCAATACTACGCAGTATTCTAGAAGTTTTATTCCAGCTGTTACCTAGTTGTGGAATGATCTTCCTAATCGGGTAGTTGAATCAGTAGAACTTCAAAAGTTCAAAGTTGGAGAAAATGCTTTTTTGTTGACCAGGCGGACATGAGTCTTTTTATAGTTTATTTATGACATATCTGTTTTTTGATGTTGTTAATAGTTTATAAATGACATATTTGTTGTTGACGTTGTTAATAGTCTATATATGACATATCTGTTTTGACGTTGTTGCCTTTTTTTAGAATGATTTATTGTTAATTTGTTCTCTTCATTTATTTATCTCCTTAT
>NC_090725.1:80002159-80004659 GCF_036898095.1 Palaemon carinicauda
CGCAGACCACCCATGCGGAGATCAATGACGTCACACCGTACCATGCTCTGATTTACCAGCCTTTGTTTTCCAGTATCTACAGTTAGTTTACAAGGAATCTGGTGTTATTATTCAGTGTGAAGCTCTTCCGCTTCCCAATTAACTATTTGTTGAGTCCCATTTGCAGAGTGCTTGAATTAATTACTATTGGTTAAAATGTCTCATTACTGTGCTGTATATGGGTGTTCTTCTAATAAAGATAAAAGATAAAAGACCTTGGTCTTGACTGTGGAGAAAGGTTTCTTCCATATGATTCAGGAGTTGATGATGCAAATCGCATACTTATATTTATAACTGTTATAGGCATGAAAGACCTAAAATGTCCTCGAATTTAGCTCTTGATGGGTCACAAGAGACATGTGCATACAATAATGCATAGACGAAAGAAACCCACTTTTGATGGCATTTGTGGACTATGAAAAAGCCTTTGATAGTAAGCACCGGCCAATTTGGTGAATAGTCCTGCGTTATTATGGCATTCCTCTTAAATATGTGAATTTGACTGCGTCTGTTCATGAGCATAGCAAGTTCAAAGTTTATGTTAGTTGAGTCCTATCAAATGAATTTCCAGTAAACGCAGAGTACTCCAAGGGAATATGTTATCCCAATTAGCTAACCAAGAGTCTGTTGCTGATGCTGTCCTTATTAGCAGGCCACCACAGGATTTGCACAGCTTGCTTACCAGAATGCATGAAATATCATATGAAGTTGGGTTCAAGATAAATAAAAGAAAGACATGATGATGAGAACGGAATATGATATATCATTGGAAGGACAAAGGGTTAATGAAGTAAAATCACTCTAGTATTTAAAAACTACCATCTCCAATACAGGGTCTTTGGAAATGATTTTATTCAAATATTAAAAATGTAAATTAGACAATGGTTAGATTAAGTCAAATTTGGAAATCAAATCCCCTTAAATTATGTATAAAAATCAAACTATTTATTAGTTTAGTGAGACTGGTATTATTGCATGGACATGAATCATGGTGAAAATGAAATAATCAACAGATTTAGAAGATTTAAGAATAAAGCCCTCAGAAGGATATTGGGAGTTGAATGGCAGGACGGGATCAGAAATGAAACTATAAGCGAGATCACGCGAGTGCCATATGTGGATGAGATCATAGTGAGGGGTAGATGGAGATGGTTTGGGCATGCTCTTCGCACTCCCCAAGAGAGATTAGTTCACCAAACAATTAACTAGGCTCCAAAAGGCACTAGAATAGTTGGAAGACCCAGACCTACATGGCTGGGGACTATGAAGCGTGAAGGGATTCGAAATGAAACTATAAGAGATCACGCGAGTGCCATATGTGGATGAGATCATGGTGAGGGGTAGATGGAGATGGTTTGGGCATGCTCTTCGCACTCCCCAAGAGAGATTAGTTCACCAAACAATTAACTAGGCTCCACAAGGCACTAGAATAGTTGGAAGACCCAGACCTACATGGCTGGGGACTATGAAGCGTGAAGTAGCAGATGGTGAATGGATAATTATTGAATTAAAAGCTCAAGATAGAGGCGACTGGCGAAAACTAACAAACATAGGAAGAGATGATGATATTTCAAATAAAATCAATTTCTAAATATTGAAATGCTTTTTAAATTAATCATATAAATTTAATTTCTAAATATTGTTATACTTTTCATATAAATCTTTTAAAGTCTTTATAAAATAGAAGTTGAAATTTCCCAAGACTATTTCTATCCTTACTTGCATATATATGGTCAATTTTACAAGCGGCAAAGTTCCTAGAGAGAGAGAGAGAGAGAGAGAGAGAGAGAGAGAGAGAGAGAGAGAGAGAGAGAGAGAGAGAGAGAGAGAGCAATTTCCCTGCTCAAATAATTTAAGATGTATAAATCATGTTTTTTCAACAATAATGAAATTGATTTAGCCTATTTGAATACTTTATTACAACATATCGCCAGAGTCTTATAACTCTAAAGTGTCTAAATATTTGGAGCTAAATTCAGTCTTTGCACCTGACCTCCAACGGGAAAGGGAGTATGGACTCCGAAATGTTGTTCCGAATCTTAAAATTCTAATAGAAAACGAAGTCCTTATTAGTCTAGGCGCAATAGAAAACGAAGTCCTTATTAGTCTAGGCGCAATAGAAAACGAAGTCCTTATCAGTCTAGGCGCAATAGAAAACGAAGTCCTTATTAGTCTAGGCGCAATAGAAAACGAAGTCCTTATCAGTCTGGGCGCATTAGAAAACGAAGTCCTTATTAGTCTAGGCGCAATAGAAAACGAAGTCCTTATTACTCTAGGCGCAATAGAAAACGAAGTTCTTATTAGTCTAGGCGCAATAGAAAACGAAGTTCTTATTAGTCTAGGCGCAATAGAAAACGCTTATTAGTCTAGGCGCAATAGAAAACGAAGTCCTTATTAGTCTAGGCGCAATAGAAAACGAAGTCCTTATTAGTCTAGGCGCGATAGAAAACGAAGTCCTTAT
>NC_090725.1:80007159-80019659 GCF_036898095.1 Palaemon carinicauda
ATAAATCGTTTTCTTAGCTCTATTCATACAGTTTTCTATAGTAAAAATATATATGGGCAATATCTTCAATTTTTTTTAACTCTTAATCTGCCGTACGTACTCAGGGTTGCATATTCTACGTGCCCTGAGGTACATAGAGATAAGAAACTACCGTATTTCCCGTGTGATAAGACGCTACATGTGGTAAGACGCACCCTTAAATTAGCAAAGCATTTTTGGAAAAAAAAAAAATTGAGATTTTACAATTCCTAGCAGCAATTCCTGGTCCGAAACTCTAGTGAGATTTTCTCTAGCACAGTAAATTTTCGTATTTTAGGTATATTGGCAAATGCTTAAGTTAATATTAATTAGTTGAACACCAGTTATCCCAATTTATTTACATATTAATAGAAGAAACCACTGAAATCAGTAGTAGTTGCCACAACAACTACTTGTATAGTGTTCCAAGTGTTGTTTACATAAAAGCAGTGTTTATATGTTTAGAGTGGCCTAAATAGAAATGTACAAATGAAAAGTCGTTGGTAGGCTTCCCATATAGACAATTTACATTTATCTTCTTAAGAATCAAAATGTCAGAAACGAGATATTGTTTTCTTCTTGTTTTGCTATTGTCAACTTCATGGATGGGACCGATGAATTAATAGTTGCAACAAAATCCATCAAGGTTAAAATTTTAATCTAGAATACCCAGAACATCATCAATATAACGATAACATACAATTTGGGAGGACCAAACTGAAGATATTAATCTAGTTTCAAAAACTCCCATATATATATATATGCTTCCTCCGATGCCTTAGATGACCGCGGAGGTAGCAGCAGTAGGGGATTCAGCATTATGAAGCTTCATCTGTGGTGGATAATGGGGGAGGGTGGGCTGTGGCACCCTAGCAGTACCAGCTGAACTCAGTTGAGTCCCTTGTTAGGCTGGGAGGAACGTAGAGAATAGAGGTCCCCTTTTTAGTTTTTGTTTCATTTGTTGATGTCGGCTACCCCCCCCCCCCCCAATTGGGGGAAGTGCCTTGGTATATGTATGTATGTATGTAAAAGAGAGGCCAAAGGACTACCCACAGCCATACCAAACACTTGTTCATAGTAATCATCATAACTAAACTTACACTTTTAATACACAAACAAAAGTTCAATAACAGCATGGGGTTGGTCATAGTAAATCATGAGAATCTAAATTCTATACAGGAAATCCAATCACTCATCAACAGGGACCTTTGTAAATAACGAAGTCATTTTAACATCAACACTGACATTTTGTAATTTCCCCCAAAGATCAAATAATCTTTTTTATATGTGAGATTGAAATATATCCTAAAATCGGAGAAAGTCAAGTAATTAAATATCTGGATAATCTATAATTAATGGATCCTGTTGCACTAATTATTGGTCTTATTGGATTTCCTAGTTTATGGGTGTTAATTAAACCATATAAATAAGGCAATAATGGTCGAATAGAAGTAAGAGAATCAATTAAGGATTTTTTCCTTACTACTATGTGTATACCTGTGTGTGCACGTGTTGCAATCTGTATGCCTTCATGAGCGCGTGTTGCTATCTGTATGCCTTCCTGTGTGCACGTGTTGCTATCTGCATGCCTTCCTGTGTGCGCGTGTTGCTATCTGTATGCCTTCCTGTGTGCGCATGTTGCTATCTGCATGCCTTCCTGTGTGCACGTGTTGTTATCTGTATGACTTCCTGTGTGCGCATGTTGCTATCTGTATGCCTTCCTGTGTGCACGTGTTGCTATCTGTATGCTTCCTGTGTGCACGTGTTGCTATCTGTATGCCTTCCTGTGTGCACGTGTTGCTATCTGTATGCCTTCCTGTGTGCACGTGTTGCTATCTATATACCTGCGTGTGCACGTGTTGCTACCTGTATGCCTTCCTGCGTGCACGTGTTGCTATCTGTATGCCTTCTGGTTTGCACGTGTTGCTATCTGTATGCCTTCCTGTGTGCACGTGTTGCTATCTGTATGCCTTCCTGTGTGCACGTGTTACTATCTGCATGCCTTCCTGTATGCACGTGTTGCTATCTGTATGCCTTCTGGTTTGCACGTGTTGCTATCTGTATGCCTTCCTGTGTGCCCGTGTTGTTATATGTATACCTGTGTGTGCACGTGTTGCTATCTATATGCCTTCCTGTATGCACGTGTTGCTATCTGTATGCCTTCCTGTATGCACGTGTTGCTATCTGTATGCTTCCTGCGTGCACGTGTTGCTATCTGTATGCCTTCCTGTATGCACGTGTTGCTATCTGTATGCCTTCCTGCGTGCACGTGTTGCTATCTGTATGCCTTCCTGTGTGCACGTGTTGCTATCTGTATGCCTTCCTGTGTGCACGTGTTGCTATCTGTATGCCTTCCTGTGTGCACGTGTTGCTATCTGTATGCCTTCCTGCGTGCACGTGTTGCTATCTGTATGCCTTCCTGCGTGCACGTGTTGCTATCTGTATGCCTTCCTGCGTGCACGTGTTGCTATCTGTATGCCTTCCTGTATGCACGTGTTGCTATCTGTATGCCTTCCTGCGTGCACGTGTTGCTATCTGTATGCCTTCCTGTGTGCACGTGTTGCTATCTGTATGCCTTCCTGTATGCACGTGTTGCTATCTGTATGCCTTCCTGTATGCACGTGTTGCTATCTGTATGCCTTCCTGTATGCACGTGTTGCTATCTGTATGCCTTCCTGCGTGCACGTGTTGCTATCTGTATGCCTTCCTGCGTGCACGTGTTGCTATCTGTATGCCTTCCTGCGTGCACGTGTTGCTATCTGTATGCCTTCCTGTATGCACGTGTTGCTATCTGTATGCCTTCCTGTATGCGCGTGTTGCTATCTGTATGCCTTCCTGCGTGCACGTGTTGCTATCTGTATGCCTTCCTGTGTGCGCGTGTTGCTATCTGTATGCCTTCCTGTGTGCGCGTGTTGCTATCTGTATGCCTTCCTGTGTGCGCGTGTTGCTATCTGCATGCCTTCCTGTGTGGCGTGTTGCTATCTGTATGCCTTCCTGTGTGCGCGTGTTGCTATCTGTATGCCTTCCTGTGTGCACGTGTTGCTATCTGTATGCCTTCCTGTGTGCACGTGTTGCTATCTGCATGCCTTCCTGTGTGCACGTGTTGCTATCTGTATGCCTTCCTGTGTGCACGTGTTGCTATCTGTATGCCTTCCTGTGTGCACGTGTTGCTATCTGTATGCCTTCCTGTGTGCACGTGTTGCTATCTGTATGCCTTCCTGTGTGCACGTGTTGCTATCTGTATGCCTTCCTGTGTGCACGTGTTGCTATCTGTATGCCTTCCTGTGTGCACGTGTTGCTATCTGTATGCCTTCCTGTGTGCACGTGTTGCTATCTGTATGCCTTCCTGTGTGCACGTGTTGCTATCTGTATGCCTTCCTGTATGCACGTGTTGCTATCTGTATGCCTTCCTGTGTGCACGTGTTGCTATCTGTATGCCTTCCTGCGTGCACGTGTTGCTATCTGTATGCCTTCCTGCGTGCACGTGTTGCTATCTGTATGCCTTCCTGTGTGCACGTGTTGCTATCTGTATGCCTTCCTGCGTGCACGTGTTGCTATCTGTATGCCTTCCTGCGTGCACGTGTTGCTATCTGCATGCCTTCCTGCGTGCACGTGTTGCTATCTGTATGCCTTCCTGTATGCACGTGTTGCTATCTGTATGCCTTCCTGCATGCACGTGTTGCTATCTGTATGCCTTCCTGTATGCACGTGTTGCTATCTGTATGCCTTCCTGTATGCACGTGTTGCTATCTGTATGCCTTCCTGTGTGCACGTGTTGCTATCGCCTTCCTGTATGCACGTGTTGCTATCTGTATGCCTTCCTGTATGCACGTGTTGCTATCTGCATGCCTTCCTGCGTGCACGTGTTGCTATCTGCATGCCTTCCTGCGTGCACGTGTTGCTATCTGTATGCCTTCCTGTATGCACGTGTTGCTATCTGCATGCCTTCCTGCGTGCACGTGTTGCTATCTGCATGCCTTCCTGCGTGCACGTGTTGCTATCTGTATGCCTTCCTGTATGCACGTGTTGCTATCTGTATGCCTTCCTGCATGCACGTGTTGCTATCTGTATGCCTTCCTGTATGCACGTGTTGCTATCTGTATGCCTTCCTGTGTGCACGTGTTGCTATCTGTATGCCTTCCTGTGTGCACGTGTTCCTGCATGCACGTGTTGCTATCTGTATGCCTCCCTGCGTGCACGTGTTGCTATCTGTATGCCTCCCTGTGTGCACGTGTTGCTATCTGTATGCCTTCCTGCGTGCACGTGTTGCTATCTGTATGCCTTCCTGCGTGCACGTGTTGCTATCTGTATGCCTCCCTGTGTGCACGTGTTGCTATCTGTATGCCTTCCTGCGTGCACGTGTTGCTATCTGTATGCCTTCCTGTGTGCACGTGTTGCTATCTGTATGCCTTCCTGTATGCACGTGTTGCTATCTGTATGCCTTCCTGTATGCACGTGTTGCTATCTGTATGCCTTCCTGTATGCACGTGTTGCTATCTGTATGCCTTCCTGTATGCACGTGTTGCTATCTGTATGCCTTCCTGCGTGCACGTGTTGCTATCTGTATGCCTTCCTGCGTGCACGTGTTGCTATCTGTATGCCTCCCTGTATGCACGTGTTGCTATCTGTATGCCTTCCTGTATGCACGTGTTGCTATCTGTATGCCTTCCTGCGTGCACGTGTTGTTATCTGCATGCCTTCTTGTGTGCGCGTGTTGCTATCTGTATGCCTTCCTGTGTGGGCGTGTTGCTATCTGTATGCCTTCCTGTGTGCGCGTGTTGCTAACTGTATGCCTTCCTGTGTGCGCGTGTTGCTATCTGTATGCCTTCCTGTGTGCACGTGTTGCTATCTGTATGCCTTCCTGTGAGCACGTGTTGCTATCTGTATGCCTTCCTGTGTGCGCGTGTTGCTATCTGTATGCCTTCCTGCGTGCGCGTGTTGCTATCTGTATGCCTTCCAGTGTGCGCGTGTTGCTATCTGTATGCCTTCCTGCGTGCGCGTGTTGCTATCTGTATGCCTTCCAGTGTGCGCGTGTTGCTATCTGTATGCCTTCCTGTGTGCGCGTGTTGCTATCCGTATGCCTTCCTGTGTGCGCGTGTTGCTATCTGTATGCCTTCCAGTGTGCGCGTGTTGCTATCTGTATGCCTTCCAGTGTGCGCGTGTTGCTATCTGTATGCCTTCCAGTGTGCGCGTGTTGCTATCTGTATGCCTTCCTGCGTGCGCGTGTTGCTATCTGTATGCCTTCCAGTGTGCGCGTGTTGCTATCTGTATGCCTTCCTGTGAGCACGTGTTGTTATCTGTATGCCTTCCTGTGTGCGCGTGTTGCTATCTGTATGCCTTCCTGCGTGCGCGTGTTGCTATCTGTATGCCTTCCAGTGTGCGCGTGTTGCTATCTGTATGCCTTCCTGCGTGCGCTTGTTGCTATCTGTATGCCTTCCAGTGTGCGCGTGTTGCTATCTGTATGCCTTCCTGTGTGCGCATGTTGCTATCCGTATGCCTTCCTGTGTGCGCGTGTTGCTATCTGTATGCCTTCCTGCGTGCACGTGTTGCTATCTGCATGCTATCTGTATGCCTTCCTGTGTGCGCGTGTTGTTATCTGTATGCCTTCCTGTGTGCGCGTGTTGCTATCTGTATGCCTTCCTGTGTGCACGTGTTGCTATCTGTATGCCTTCCTGTGTGCACGTGTTGTTATCTGTATGCCTTCCTGTGTGCGCGTGTTGCTATCTGTATGCCTTCCTGTGTGCACGTGTTGCTATCTGTATGCCTTCCTGTGTGCACGTGTTGCTATCTGTATGCCTTCCTGTTTTTTTATCATGTTTATGTAGGGCTGAAAGTACTGCTCTGCTTAAATATACACTGTACTTAGTGCCTCGTGACAATTAATGTGGTAAGCCACGACACCTCCATTATATTCCAGAGAGACAATGCCATTGTTATTCTTAAAAGGGTCTTTCTTTCCCTTTCCATAGAAGTGCAGTGTGTATTCCCCCAGCTTGAAGTGTGCTAAAGAGAGTATTCCCAGGCGTGTATACAACAAAAACAAAAGAAAAACATTTGTATGAAGTACCAGTAAAAATAAATTCAAATAACGCGTTGAGAGAGAGAGAGAGAGAGAGAGAGAGAGAGAGAGAGAGAGAGAGAGAGAGAGAGAGAGAGAGAGAGAGAGAGAGAGAGAGAATGTTATTTTGCTAAAAGAAGCATGAGAGAGAACAATGTTCTCATGATGGAAGAAACATGTGTGTGTGTGAGAGAGAGAGAGAGAGAGAGAGAGAGAGAGAGAGAGAGAGAGAGAGAGAAAGAGAGAGAGAGAGAGAGAGAGAGAGAGAGAGAGAGAGAGAATGTTATTTTGCTAAAAGAAACATGAGAGAGAACAATGTTATTATGATGGAAGAAACATATGTGTGAGAGAGAGAGAGAGAGAGAGAGAGAGAGAGAGAGAGAGAGAGAGAGAGGGAAAGATGTAACATAAAATTCAGTGTCCATAATTCTTACTACTGTACATTGTCTTAGAAAGTAATTACATAATCTTCAGAAGATGTTGAAAAGAAATAACCATTTTAGTAAAAACGCGATTTCTGACACTTACAACATATTCAACGAAAGCAAAATGCTGGTTTATTCAAATATATATGTACATTTATATATATATATATATATATATATATATATATATATATATATATATATATATATATATGTGTGTGTGTGTGTGTGTGTGTGTACATCTATATATATATATATATATATATATATATATATATATATATATATATATATATATATATATATATATATATATATATATATATATATATATATATATATACTGTATATATATATATGAAATGAAATATGAAATAATGAAATAATGTGTATGTATATATATATATATATATATATATATATATATATATATATATATATATATATATATATATATATATATATATATATATATATATATATATATTATATATATAATACATATATAATATATATAAATATATATATATATATATATATATATATATATATATATATATATATATATATATATATATATATATATATATATATATATATATACATATTTATATACTGTATACATTTTAGAACAAAAACACGATATTTTAAGTAAATTACTTTTTCTGGAAATTATGGTTCGGAAATGCATTTATATTTATGTTTTACCGGAAAAGCCTACTCTCCTAATTAACCCTTGAAGTGCTTTTGGCTTCACAACTCCTGGCAAAGGTTCCAAAATTATACAGTACGAAAAAATTGACTAATATAACAAATGCGTTTTCAGGTTAAAACAAAAAAAGTACTGTTTTCATGAAAAAAAAAAAACAATTAGATTGAACAAAAATCGTCACCCTCATAAACTAACTGCCTAAGTCATTTTCTCAACTTGTTGGGAAATCAAAAAAAAAAAAAAAAAAAACTCATTTCCTAATAATTTATATTATTGCCTTGAGCTTCAATTCACAAATTCTTAATAGAAGAATTTGTGAATTAAAATTTGTTAATTGAAGCTCAATACAATGATATAAAGAATTAGGAAATGAGGTTTTTTTTTTTTTAATTCCCAACAAGTGGAGAAAATGACTTAAGCAGTTAGTTTATGAGGGTGACGAAATCTTAAAACTAATTTTCACGTTGATAATAACATTAATAACAAATATCTATAATTTAACGGTGTGAAAGTCTACCAAATCGCAAAACGGTTCAAGGACCCACAATGCAGACTTCATGTCATTTGATCGTTAACATTATCAAACTAATAGTCCGAATATGTATACATATGGTAGGCCCTGCTGCTGCCTCCAATGCCTTAGATGACCGCGGAGGTAGCAGCAGTAGGGGATTCAGCATTATGAAGCTTCATCTGTGGTGGATAACGTGGGCAGGTGGGGCTGTGGCACCCTAGCAGTACCAGCTGAACTCGGTTGAGTCCCTTGTTAGGCTGGGAGGAACGTAGAGAGTAGAGGTCCCCTTTTTTGTTTTTGTTTCATTTGTTGATGTCGGCTACCCCCCAAAATTGGGGGAAGTGCCTTGGTATGTGTATGTATGTACAAAGGACAATAAGAAGGGCAGTATCTCAATTATTATGTTATGTTCGTCCAGCGACACCGCGCACACCCCAAAATTTCTAAAGGAAGGAAAACCTTAGGTATTTTACCAAAGGTTTTCCTTCCTTTAAAAATCTTATCTACCTCTCCCTCACACACAGAGTATCGATAAATATGACATCCGGTCAATATAAAAAAAAAGAACAATTAAACGGACTACAAGTTAATAATTGACAAAACTACTACTGATTTATGGGTTATTAAAAGATTTTTTCTTATTTATGTCAGCATTGATAATGAATGTGTCCTCTAACAACATATTTAGCTCGCTTGCGACAACGTCATAACTCAAAAAAATGTATTTTTGATGTATCCATATAGACATATTCATATTCAAATGCTGATTTTTTTGGCAAAAGTGTCATAATTGTAGCTAAAAAATTGATCGCTTGAGGCGCTAAATGTCCTAACGACATGCATTAATATGAGAGTGTTTCAATTGATTAAAATGGCGCTCCTGAATAATAGCTATTTTTGAGTTATGACGACGTTGTCGCAAACGAGCGATTTATGAGCAAGCAGGCTATCCATAAAAATGTTTATTTTCAAAGTGATTATTTAACCGATACCCCACAAAAAAAAAAAAAAAAAAAAAAAAAAAAAAAAAAAAAAAAAAACCTGACGAAACCTGCTGGAGGCTGCGTAATTTTACCTTTCTATTAAAGGTTTAAAGGCCGCTCATGAATGGCAGAGACAAGGGACAGTGACATTGCCCTATCAATCAGGACAATGCCCTAGAGACTGACCATATATCGTATGATCAGCGCCCAAGCCTCCTCTCCACCCAAGCTAGGACCAGGGAGGGCCAGGCAATGGTTGCTGATGACTCAACAGATAGACCTATGGGCTCCCCCAAACCCCCCAACCTTAGCTCACAAGGATGGTAAGGTTGCAGACACTAATGGCACTAGCGTGACTGAGCGGGACTCGAACCCCTGACTCGCAAACACCAGGCAGAGACGTTACCAATCAGGTTTGGAATTTTGATCATAAACAAATTTTAAGATCATGAAAAAAATAAGGGATGAATTCCACAACTTTACGGACACTTCATAAAAACAAAACAAAGAAATTTCAACAATACAAGTAACACAGCCCTTCAACCATAAAGCAAAAATTCGTTAATATCCTTGGTAGGCTAAACATAACTAACATTTCTTTTAGATTCCTACAAGTAAAAAGCACAGTTAACACTTACCACCCACGTACGGCACGGCATCTGGAATTAAAAATATGATATATTTGAATAGAAGATCTCCTGTATGATGGCAACAATTTTCAAATTACCCATACTATAGTCCATTTCTTTTAGCGATGCATATTTGCACCGACTCGCAGCGGTGCCCTTTTAGCTCGTTAAAGTTTCCGGATCGCTGATTGGTTGGATAAGATAATTCTAACCAATCAGCGATCAGGAAACTTTTCCGAGCTAAAAGGGCACCGTCGCGAGTCGGTGCAAATATGCATCGCTAAAAGAAATGGACTATAAGTTCTATCAATTGCAGAATAACTGAAAATTCAGCAATATCAAATTGGAGAGAGTATTGAACATGGAAAATTATAAAGACGAATTTAAATACCTATTAACATTTTTAACATATTTCTTTTCCTCTTGTTTGTTGAAGTTTTTATAGCTTATCTTTTATTTTATCTTATTTTTACAGCTTTAATTAATTATTAATTACTTTTCTTTTAGTTTAAACATTTCCTTATTTCCTTTCCTCGCTGGGCTATTTTCCCTGTTGGAGCCCTTGTGCTTATAGCCTCTTACTTTTCCAACTAAGGTTGTAGCTTAGCAAGTAATAATAATAATAATAATAATAATAATAATAATAATAATAATAATAATAAAGAAATCAGCATCTCGTTTGCACTTTCTTTTATCTTCACCAGCCATTCGAGAGAGAGAGAGAGAGAGAGAGAGAGAGAGAGAGAGAGAGAGAGAGAGAGAGAGAGAGAGAGAGAGAGAGAGAGAACTAGTTTAAACAAGGGAATATAGATGACATTCCTTTTGTCACCTAAAGTTCATGGATATCATTTATGTCAAAGCGGAGTTGATAACAAAGTACAAATTATCTGTTTTAAACTAAAATTATTTTCGTGCGAGAAGCCGCATTTCTACAAATATCATTTAAAGCATTCTGTATTTGGGGTGTATACATTATCTGAGGAAATTTCCTTACATAAGTTCTTTTGTTGGACAATATCTTTTCTTCTTGGGTTTATACACAATGTTTTTCACTCAGTAGGCCCTGCAGCTTCCTCCGATGCCTTAGATGACCGCGGAGGTAGCAGCAGTAGAGGATTCAGCATTATGAAGCTTCATCTGTGGTGGATAATGTGGGAGGGTGGGCTGTGGCACCCTAGCAGTACCAGCTGAACTCGGTTGAGTCCCTTGTTAGGCTGGGAGGAACGTAGAGAGTAGAGGTCCCCTTTTTTGTTTTTGTTTCATTTGTTGATGTCGGCTACCCCCCAAAATTGGGGGAAGTGCCTTGGTATATGTATGTATGTAATACAAAACAGGAAAAGACCATACTTCACGGTAAGGTGACTGATATTCTTTACCAAATATTAAATGGAAGATAAAATCAAATTTAAGTACAAAAAGATAATTGTTACATGTATTATTTCACGTTACGATCTAAGATATAGTTGAATGTCTGAATGATTCCCCCATCCCATCCATAACACAAACATGGGAGACTGTAAGATCGCTGCACAAAAATATAATCTTTTGCGTTTTGAAAAGGGAATCCATGCACGAATTTAAAACTCGATTCAATAATATCGTGTGGAAAAAGACACGTTTGTTAGAATCAACATAGAAGGAGAGACTCTTGGTGGAAAATATTTACGATTATATTAATAAAAATCATTAAAAAAATATTCAAACGACAACGAACCCGTCCCGGGCGATTTGACGTACACTCCAGTTTCATAAACAACGTCTTCAAAAGTGAGAGTTCGAGAAGATAAATCTCGAAGAACATTAGGGGGCGTCATGCCCCTAGTTAAAGTTCATTTGAATCCGTCAGTATTCATGATAAACTTCTATGATCTTCCTAATCGGGTAGTTGAATCAGTAGAACTTCAAAAGTTCAAAGTTGGAGCAAATGCTTTTAAGTTGACCTGGCGGACATGAGTCTTTTTATAGTTTATTTATGACATATTTGTTTTTGATGTTGTTAATAGTTTATATGTGACATGTCTGTTTTGACGTTGTTACTTTTTTTTTAGAATGATTTATTGTTGATTTGTTCTCTTCATTTATTTATTTCCTTATTTCCTTTCCTCACTGGGCTATTTTTCCCTGTTGGAGCCCCTGGGCTTATAGCATCTTGCTTTTCCAACTAGGGTTGTAGCTTGGATAGTAATAATAATAATAATAATAATAATAATAATAATAAAGATTTCATGGATGATTGCATACAGAACACCATCATCATTAATAGCCGTTGAGTCCACAGCAGGACAAAGGCCTCAGAAATGCCCCTTCACTCTCGTCTGTTTATGGTCTTTCTATGCCAGCCTACACCGGCCATTTTCTTAGCTCGTCAATCCATCGTCTTCTCTTCCTCCCGCTACTTTGTTTGCAATCTTTAAAGACCCATTCTGTTATTATTTTTGCAATCTTTAAAGACCCATTCTGTTATTTTTTTCGTCCATCTATGATCTATGAAATCCATGTTGCTCTTTTTCTATCTCTTATTGTTAGTTCGCATCATAGTTCCTTCCATCGCTCTTGCTCACGTTCTGTCTCATCCATGTTGCTCTTGTGACCATTTTCAACTGCAATTTTAGCAATCACGTAAGCTTTTTACCAATATTCAGAGAGTATTCCTTGACCATTTCCAAAAGTTGGCATTTCAACATATTGTCTCCTGGTGATACGCCTTTTTGATGAGCCGATATTGTATTTGTCCCTTGTTTGATGCTGTTGGAGGTTTATCTAATTTTGCTCTATGACAAGATTCGTTACCATTACAATTATGGAAAATGGGAATATATTCGGTAGCAACTTGCCTACAGAACCATTGTTCAAAATTAAGTCACTGTTCATTTGACTGTGATAGTAGTTTTGCTTAAATAGATTGCTTCTGTTGTGCGAAAAGCTGCTTTGAGTTGTAACTAGCATGTTACAAGGCTTTAGTAAGGCCCTAAATTTCATATGCACAAGTTAATGCTAGTAGGACCATTTGATTAAATGCATTTATTTTTAGAAAAAAATGGCATATTCATACTCATTTTATTTAACAAGGTCTCTCCCTCGCTTAATTTCAGTCTCATGTCCTGGGGACACAATGTCTTAACAAGGTCTCTCCCTCACTTGATTTCAGTCTCATGTCCTGG
>NC_090725.1:80022159-80094659 GCF_036898095.1 Palaemon carinicauda
TAAAAATCTAGCTTCACTTACACAAGGGATCCGTTGACCTTTTATGTATAGATCCGGGTCAGGATGTACTCCCTGAATACAACAGAAATGGAAAACAACAGATTTGCTTATCGAAAACTTGAATCCATTCATATCAGACCACTGAATAATTTTGTCAATGGAGAGTTGTAGTTTTCTCTCAACCATCGACATTCTAGATCCAGCAAATGATATGGAGAGATCATCTACAAATAATGTTGAGAGAATATATTTGGGAATAAAGGAGGATACTTGATTAATGGCCAGTGCAAACAGGGATACACATAGCACACTACCCTGGGGAACTCCTTCTTCCTGACATTTCCTCTCTGATAGAGTTTCAGCTACTCTCACTTGAAAAAAATCTATATGAAATAAATGATTGAATGAACAATGGTAA
The DNA here is from genome assembly GCF_036898095.1 of Palaemon carinicauda. Classification (NCBI taxonomy): domain Eukaryota; kingdom Metazoa; phylum Arthropoda; class Malacostraca; order Decapoda; family Palaemonidae; genus Palaemon; species Palaemon carinicauda. The sequence continues at coordinate 80,022,578 of NC_090725.1, forward strand.
CTCTCCTCTTAATCCCAATTCATGAATGGTTTTAAGTACACCAATTTCCATGCAGTATCATATGCCTTTTCAAGGTAAAAAAATGATATGGAGAGATCATCTACAAATAATGTTGAGAGAATATATTTGGGAATAAAGGAGGATACTTGATTAATGGCCAGTGCAAACAGGGATACACATAGCACACTACCCTGGGGAACTCCTTCTTCCTGACATTTCCTCTCTGATAGAGTTTCAGCTACTCTCACTTGAAAAAATCTATATGAAATAAATGATTGAATGAACAATGGTAACTCTCCTCTTAATCCCAATTCATGAATGGTTTTAAGTACACCATTTTCCATGCAGTATCATATGCCTTTTCAAGGTAAAAAAGGACTTGCATGGTGTTGTTTGGAAGTAAAGGCTTCACAAATAGAGGATTCCAGTCGCAGTCGCATCAAGACATCACTCGTCGAGTGTATTTTTCTAAATCCACACTGGATAGGTGATAAAATACCCTTCTTTTCCAGGTACCACATCAGTCTGGCATTAACCATCTTCTCCATGATCTTACATAAACAACATGTCAATGCAATTGGTCGATAGTTTGCTGCTAAAAGCTTATCCTTACCAGGTTTCAAAAAGGCTAAAATAATGGCTAGTTCCAAAACACTTGGATAACTATGATCATGCCATACTCTGTTAATAATGCTTAAAATAAATAACTTGGTATAAACGGATAAAGGTTTAATCATTGCATATGGAATGCCATTGGGTGCAGGGGCTGTATCATTACAAGTAGAAAGTGTAGAATCGAATTATCTTCCAGTAAAAGGAGAATTGTGACTTCCATTCCTGTTAAAATTTAAAATTTTCTTTACTTCAATGCTCCTATACTGATGACCAGGGGCTGCTTCATACTTGCATAGTATATTTGAGAAGTGATCAGCCAGGAATTGCTAACCTCAGTTTGCTTCAGTCACATACTGTCATTCACCTTCAACACGGGTGGTGGGTTGGGGGTGAATTTGCCTGCTACCTATTTTACTCTCTTGGTGGTGGGTTGGGGGGGAATATGCTTGCTATCTATTTTACTCTTTTCCACACAGAAGATGGTGGTGTTGTACTGTTAATGGAGGAAACAAAAGACACCCAAGACGGGCGCCTAGCGTCCTTCATTGCATTACGGAACTGCGCTCTACATTTCTTGTATATAATTAAATTCTCCTCAGTATGACATCTGTGCAATCGAGTCAAGGAACTTCTTGTGGATCTGTGCACAGCAGTTAGTTTTGAAGACTATCAGGGGACTAGTCGTCGTTTGAATAACCCTGTTGTTTTGGAAATTGAATTGACTCCTGCTGTATGAAGAGTTCCATTCATTGAGTCTATGGCATCATCAACACTTTCAAATTGCTGTGCACTCCCTTAGCTCAGAAAATTTAACCCAGTTCGCCTTGTCAAGGTTCCTTGAAAATAATTTTTTACACAATTAATATGGAATAAGGATTCAAGGAAGAGTGGGGAATATAGAAATAAAGGTTGATATAGTGGGATAGACAGTTAAAAGTGGTGTCAGTCAGGTTACTTACTTTACTTTAAGGGCTGTTTTTCTGGTCCTATACAGCAGGAGAACCCTACTCTCCGCAGCACCTTCACAGTCATTTTATCATGTTCATTCGAAAGCATTCAACATTACACACCTCACATTGCTCATTTAATGTCAAATCCACACTATCGAAGTACTTTGAGAACAAGAAAGTCATCAGTTTCCTCTTGAAAGCCTTAATATCTTTAGTCTTTCAAATGTCTATTGGGAGCTTTTTGTATAGTCGCAGAGGCGCATATTTAAAGGTTCTATAGCCTACAGTAGACATATATCTAGGTTCCAATAATTTGAAACCAACCATATGTAGTTTTTCTCATGTCAACACGATTTGTTGGCTGTACAATATGTAGCAATTCTCTTAAGATATTTTGGGCGTCTGGTTCTGATAACTTGATAGGTTATTGTACATATCTTGAACTCAATACTCGCTTTAATAGGCAGCCAGTGTAAATCAATTAGTAAAGGAGTGATCCTTTCTCGGGATGGGACACCTTTTATCAGTCTTGCTCCTCCGTTTATGTTTTGTAATCTCTTAAGTTGTACTTTTGGTAAATTGTCGATGGAGTTTCAGTACTCAATCCTGGTAATAACACAGTTTATCACAAGTTTCTGTACAGAATGTTCATCCAGGTACTTCTTTATAAAAGCAATGTTCCTTTATAAAAGCAGGTTTTACTACATTATCTATTTGGGCATTGAAAGACAAGTTACAGTCAAGAGATACGCCTAGATCACGAACTTTACTGGATATTTGGACCGTCATTATTTATGTTTATTTGAATATCACCCAAGTTTCTTATGCTGTTTTTCTTTCCAACCACCATGAACTCAGTTTTATTTTCATTTAATTTTAGTTGTTTGACTGCCATCCCTTCCCTTATACTGGCAAGAATTCGGGATAGAGTTTCAGTAGATATCTTTTTTAAATTCTTTATAATTTATATATGAAAGATCTATTTCAATGTTATTGTTCTTGAGCCATTTTATATTGTTCATTACTTCTCTTGTAGTTTACTTATTTCCTTTCCTCACATGGCTATTTTTCCATGTTGGAGCCCTAGGGCTCATGGCATCCAGCTTTTCCAACTAGGGTTGTAGTTTACCTAGTAGTAGTAGTAGTAGTAGTAGTAGTAGTAGTAGTAGTAGTAGTAGTAGTAGTAGTAGTAATGTGTCGTCTACATAATTTATGGATAATTAAATTATGTATCATCTGCAAATTTACATTTCGCTACATGCCTTCGTAGTATTTTCGACAGACTAATATTATAGATAGGTTCCTTTGATATTGCTTAGAGATATTTTATAACAACCCATAGCAATAGTGCATTTACTTCTCTTAAATTATTGCATTAGGTGGAAGTGGAAGGGATGAAGTGACTAATTGACAACTCAGCATAGTCGTAAAATGGACTGACCCGACTGTTTGGAGTTTATGACGACTCAGTTCCGAGATAATAATTGAGTGTTATAAAATCTCATCACCCTTGGCTTCTAGTCACGTAGAATTCACATATCCGGATATACACAACATCGATTAATGTAGAGAAAACTTTCTTTTAACATGTTTCGGCGGTTAGATGCCCTCTTTGGAAGGCAATCTAAGACCTACAGACGAGCATGAATCTTGCTTGCAATGCAATCCTTGCAACAGGAGGACTGTTTGTCTCACCTAAACCCGGACCTTTTTAGGTCCACAAATCACTTTATAAGAAAGAATCTATTGACTGAAATACCCTATTTCCCTCTCCAAAGGAATAAGCCTATAAAGCCGCTATTAGGACGTCTGTAATGAAATTAGTGTAAATAAAGTACAATAGAAAAGTACTCTAAGAATGCCTATCTATCTATATCTATATCTATCTATCTATCTACCAAAGGTTTGGTAATGGGCTATATATTACAGCGTCGGAATGGTTTTATGAACTATATGACAGTAATTTTCCTACACAATTTCAGCCGAGAGTGAAGGCTTGTAATCAATGTCGTCAGTAAATCAGAAACACAACCCAACGTATATAAAATCAGGGTACCACTTCTGGTTTAAAAGAGGATGAAGTTATATATAAATATTCTTTTTTAAAATATTAGATAGCTGGCAGCATTAAACCTACCTCTTTCCATTTATTTTTATCTTCACCAGAATAAGAGCTAATCTAAAGTTTACAATTTCTTGCCGTCATTATCATCGTTGATTTCTTTTCCACTTAGCATTCTTCATCATTATTATATAAAAACGACTTCAGAATATTGATGATTTTGGAGCAAAACATATTACAAAACTTAGCCGCACTAAACTTTCATGAGGGGGCGAATTTTTTGCCGTCATTATCATCGTTGATTTCTTTAACATTTAATAGCTCTTCATCGTCATTATCATGCAAACACGACTTCAGAATATTGATGATTTTGGAGCAAAACATATCACAAAACTTCGCCGCACTAAACTTTCACAAGGGGGCGCCCGGGATTGAACCAGGGACCTCTCGATCTGCAGTCGAATGCTCTACCACTGAGCTACACCCCCGATAACAAGTCTGGCATTTTATACATAGTTCTTTAACATTATTAATAAGCTTTCCTTGTACAGGAGGGATTAATTTATACTTAATTACAATTACAACATATAGAACCAGATGAAGTTATCAAAATGTGTTATTACTAAGGTAACTAATTTAGATATTCTTCATATTCTTCATATTGCCGAGGACTTGTTAATTTCAAACATCCCTTACTCGTGGGGATACCTTAACGTGGGGAAAGGGTTTGTTGTATTGTCATGATCAGCAAAGCTGTACTTGTCACGGCCACCCACGCTAGGTTCATTTGCTGTTTGCAATCAAGACAAAAGTCTCCCACCATCACCAATGTGCAGCGACAAATGTGTGTGTGTGTATATATATATATATATATATATATATATATATATATATATATATATATATATATATATATATATATATATATATATATATGCGTAAAAATCACAGGAAAACGTATATACATGTGTATAAATACATATATATAAATATATACATATATATATATATATATATATATATATATATATATATATATATATATATTTATACATGTACATTATATATTTATATATATACATATGGATATATATATATGTATATACATGTATACATATACGATATATATATATATATATATATATATATATATATATATATATATATATATGTGTATTTATATATACAAATATACATATATATACATGTATTTGCATAAATATACATATGCATATAAACATACATATATGCATACTGTAAATATATGCATACCTATATTCATACATACATATATATATATATATATATATATATATATATATATACATATATATATATATATTTATACTGTAAAATGGAGATGTGCCGATAGTATCGGCCTTTTTTTCTCAGTATCAGTATCGGTGTCGACCACTGTCACGACACAACTGCCATGAGTATTTGGTATCGGTATCGGCCAATCAAAAAATGAACTTAAATCATCGATACTCCGATACTTGGTATCGGTATCAGTCAATCCAAAAATGAACTGAAATTATCGATACTCCGATACTTGGTATCGATATCAGCCAATCCAAAAATTAACTTAAATTATCGATACTCCGATACTTGGTATCGGTATCAGCCAATCCAAAAATTAACTTAAATTATCGATACTCCGATACTTGTACTTTGGGTTATTCGAACATCAAAGATTTCTTTGTGTTCAGAATAGACGATAATGATAAGTACACGGTAAGGTAACTGAAACCAGCTCATGCGAGTTGTGACTAATGTATGACATCATACTTATCAACACGCATCTCTCTCTCTCTCTCTCTCTCTCTCTCTCTCTCTCTCTCTCTCTCTCTCTCTCTCTCATGCGAGTTGTGACTAATGTATGACATCATACTTATCAACCCTTCTCTCTCTCTCTCTCTCTCTCTCTCTCTCTCTCTCTCTCTCTCTCTCTCTCTCTCTCTCTCTATATATATATATATATATATATACACATATATACATACATACATACATATATATATATATATATATATATATATATATATATATATATATATATATATATATATATATGTATATATATATACACACAGACACAAAATTATATACATACAGTATACACACAAGCACACCCATACATACATACATATATATATATATATATATATATATATATATATATATATATATATATATATATATATATATATATATATATATATATATATATAAGGCAATGTCTGTGTGTGCTTGTATTCTCTATGGAAAAAACGTACAATGAACTTACAGAATATTTAATGATTGAATATTACGTCGAAAATAGATTAGACAAGTAATAAGAAAGTTTATGCCTATCCAAACCAACTTTATACAGCCCCTAAAAATAATTATGCTAGGCCTATAACTGGTATGTAGGAAAGTTTTAAGGTACTATTATGGTAAAATACGGAAAAAGCTCTACTAATAAAGGAATGCTGATTTATATAGAAAAATTACCAATTCGTAGATAATTTGTATTTTTTCCTATCGATACAAACCTCTAGTTCTTTTAGGGATATTACTTTCAGTGAAGCTGAAAGGACGAGCCATTAAAATTTTAACGAGATTAACTACCTATTACGATAGTTAGCGGTACCACAGGGGTAGCTTGGTACCACGGGGGTAGCTTTCTACCACTCCCATTCACACACCTGTGATTTAGCTCACTTTGCTTGGAGGTAGGACTTCAAAGGGTATATGGCTGACGGGTAAGTTTGTATAAATAGTTAAATATTTGTAACGTTAGGAAAAATACAAATCATCTACGAATTTGTCATTTGTTTCGTAACTGGAATACAAACCTACGCTATTTATTAAGGGACGACTCAACCATTAGGAGGATGGACGTCCCTTCCAAACTGGATTTTTGGTTACCCAGTGGCTCCTTATTTTGAATAGATTTGTACCGAATATAAGAAATCCCTACACCTCGCTAAACCTTGCTACACAAGGTCTTCGGCCTGCGCAATCTGTGTGTTGAGATATTAATAGTGTGACTGTCCAGGTAAAGTTATTCTGAGTCTTTGTAGGAAAAACTGTTGCAACCAAGACTTTCCTAATACCACCTCCCCATGGTATGGTGATGCAACAGTATGAACTTAATACTATGTACACAAGGAAGCATGGTTTACCTGCAGTAGTTTGAGGTCAGCTTGTACAGAAAACCCATGATGCTGCTTTCCCCAAGAGAGAATATTGATAGATTGATTGATTTAAGGTTTTCTGGTATCCTGACATCTAAGGTCATTAACGTCATTTTAAAAGTTAAATACCTTTCAGAAGACCTGCTTCTGAAATAAAATTAAAAATACCACTACCATGGTAGGACACATCATGTCCAAGAATCTGGGCAAGGATGAACCTACCATCCTCACATTGAGCCTCAAACAGATATCTATTTCTCTCACTATTATATGTGGGGCATTTGGTTAACAAATGCTTCACTGTCAAAGGCACCAAACACTCGTCGCAATACGATTGATGTTGGCCAGCCAGCTAAAACTTATGTGTCATCCGAGTGTGACCAATACGGAGACGACAAAGAGTAGTCTCCCACTTTCAGGGCATGACGTTATACCTCCAAGTGGATTCTGTATAACATTACTTATTTTCCTCATCTTATTTTCAAGTAAACTATCCCAATGCTGTTGCCAATTAATATGTATATAAAATTCTCAATTGTAGGTAAAAAATCATTACTGGGAATAGGATATCTTCTTGGTAGCAACTCAGCTGCAGCACTCTTTGCCAGTGAATCTGCCTTCTCATTTCCAGACACATCTACGTGTGCCGGAACCCAGCAAAATCTAACAATTATACCTTTCATACCAATAATTCGTTGAAAACAAGTTGTGGACAACTTGTTGAAAGGATCAACTTTGACTGTCAGCGTCCAACATACGACCAGACTGGCATCTGCGTCTGTGACTGCGTAAGGAAGAGATCAGAATTAGTGTCTGTGTCTACGTGACGTCTGCCGCAAGAAAGAAACCAGACTGCTACAAGCGTCCGCTCTAACGCTTCTTGTAACACGAGCATATCTCTGCGAGGATGTGTTGCTGAGTATTGGAGAACTACGCTGTCTGATACTAACAGAAAACCATTTCTTTGGTCTATGGTAGTCTTTAAGACTCTTTTAGGAAAAAATTCCCCCCCCCCCCCGAGAATCGTAAACGCTAAAAAGAGAGGAAATTGATCTCTTTTAGCTCAGACCAAACCTACATTCGCGGGGCAGCGTGTGCGCCAACTCAAGCGTGAGCGAAGGCTGTGAGAGATCATCAACCGCAGTCCCGTGAGCAACCTGGGAGAGTCCTTATGACATTTCCAGTACAGCGCGCCTTGTGCGCGACCAGAACGTATCCAATGCTGTGAGATGCCGTCAGCAGTAATCGCTAGACCCCAGAAGAAAGTAAAAGACATTTCCCCAAACTGTGGGAGAAGAAGTGTGAACAGAAGCAAACTGAGCACCTTTTCTCTCGAAGAACTATGTGTCTTACATTATTTTGGTGCTGACACGTCGCCTTCTTCCGAAAAGAAAAAAGTTCCGGCGAACATGAGTTACTGCAGGATAAGTTATAGAAAACATACGACTCCTGAAAGGTCTTGGACATATTGATTGGTGACTACCAAGTTTAGGTTTTGCGTCCTTCGACGAGGACAAACTCTTTTCTCCCTGAAAGTACGTCAGATTCCAGAGGAAGAGCTAGGATTGTATGTGACTTGTCTCGCTTCCGCTTCTCGCGTGGAAGAAAAAAACACACTCGATTGCTTCCCGTTTAAGCATCACAACACATCTGCTGTAAGGGTAAGTTCTGTTCGCGTGCATACATGACGAGTAACTTCCTAGTCTGGTAAACAGGGAAAACGTAGAACGTCATTCTCGTCAGGGAACTGCGTCCTAATACGCAAAAAAGTTACAAGATACTTGATAACATAGCGATGACGAACTGATTGCTTCAAGACATTCCAACTTTGCTCTTTTCAAGATACTATGTCACATGGTTGTGATGTCATAGTTCAACAATCGTAGGCAAAGAAAAGAGCTTTACTTCATCATTCCAAAGTGGAGAGAGAACGTCTTGGACTGCATCAACAGTATCGCTCGGCGGAACATACGTTTAATGCACGAGGTCCGAGCAGTACCTCAGCCTACCGACCTTCCTTCCTCCCAGGGGTTGGAACGTAAGGAAGAGGTATAGGACTAGGGGCAAGGTGAACACGAACAAACACCTCCTCCAGTGCACTGTGCTATGTTTACTAGTTACTAACAAGAGCGGTGTAAAACATAAGACGTTAAATCATAAAAGATCTGCCCATGGTGGGAGATATACTTTTACGTTCTATTCTCATAAAGGCCTTAATGCCCTTCCTGGTGTTGTAGCTGTAGGCGCTGCATCAATCTCTACAGTAAAGATCGTTATTTTTCTGAGAATGATTTAATGTTTATTTATTTATTTACTTTTCTATTAATCTACTGGCCATCTTTCCTTAAAGGAGCCCTTTGAGTTAAAGCATCTTGTTTTCCCAACTAGGGTTGTATGTAGCCTGGCTAGTAATAAAAATAAAATAAATAGAGACACCATCAACTCAACTATCGAAAACTCTGAAGTCGGAACGAGGAGCAGCAGGTAAAAAATAAAAGGGAAACTCTTCAGAAAATTTCTCATGAGTTTCTGAAAGTTATTCCCTTCCTCTTACAATCTCTATCCTAGGAAGAGAAGTCTTGATTCTTAGGAATCCACTCCTTCAGACCTCAATGCTTAGAGGTTTTAATTCTAGTTCTCCCAACCAAGAGTTACCCCAGTAGGCCTTGGTACGAGAATATAATATCTTTCTAGTTAAGATTTATTTCTTAATATAGCGCCTGGAGCAACAATAACTCAACACTAGACGGTCATGGTCAAGTAGACATCAAAGTCTATTGTCATAGGTAGCGAATCGTCCACACTGGCGCTGAAGCGTCCACACTGACGCTGAAGCGTCCACACTGACGCTGAAGCGTCAACACTGATGCTGAAGCGTCCACACTGACGCTGAAACGTCCACACTGACGTGGCGCTTCGCTCCTTTCCATTGACGTTCCGCTTCCGTTGCCGCACCGTTCCGATGACGCTTCGCCGGCTCTGCTGCCTGGCGAACGTCGGTGCGCCTGGATTGACTGATACTAGGCGCTATGAGCGGTCGGTTTGCGTTGAGCAGGAAATCGAAGTAATGCATCCACTTTCTCCCACCGTTGAACATTGCGGTTGGCAGGGCACCTGTGCGACAACGAATGCTCACCGTAAAAGACACGTCGCCTGTGCGACCGTGTCAAAGACCGGAATCGAGACACCCAACCGCACTGTTAACAGCAGGCTGAAAAGACTGCATAAACAAAGATACAGTAGTTGCTGTTTCATGCCTAACAGCAAATATCAAGGATCAACCATAGGCGAAACGTATTCAGCATTATCTTCGTCGATCCCTAGCGGTTGCCACTGTCGAGAGACAACACCCATCAGGTGAAGACGGCAGAACTACATCCGTGCCGCATGAAACATAACACACGCAGAACGAATCTAATTTTGTTTTCAGCTTAGCGCCTGAAGCACGCGTATTATGTTTGAAAACACTAATACCTCGCTTTATCTATAGCGAGGGTGAGCGTTCTAGTGATCGACAGAAAACGCACGAGAAGACTTCTGTTCGGGTCTTAAAAGACTGTAACGCCTGGTTACCCTCTCGATTCCTTTCGCCGTTCAACTTAACTTCTCCCGTGAGTCCGGGAGCTCGACAGAGGTCTAAGGTTAGGATAACGACAGGTCCGAATAGAAGCACTCTCCACTGAATAAAATACACAGCATAATTTAGCACTAAAAAATTTGCACTTTACTCTTTGGTAAATAGATAGTTTCATAATTACCTGAAACCCAAACGAAATGAACTCCGTAGGGAGAGACTTATAATTCTGTCAATGGTTTGAATGGGAATGCAAAAGTACCGAATCCCATATAAACACAACAAAATATTAAATATCAAATATTACCTTAATAAATATAATATTTATAAATCAAAATAAACCCTCAGCTTAAGGGGTTCCAATAAAAGACGAATCATCACTCGTACCCATTGGAACAACTACAATTAATATACGAACAATTTTACATAGAATCGTGCGCTACATCGATTGTAAAGAAAACTGCATCGTATAAACATTAACTGAATTGTAAATTTCATTAATCTCTGACTAAGGAAAAATACTGAAAGAACCAATTAATCTCAAACTAAAATGTTCCTTTTACATAGTACAACTTAAAAACTTGAGAAGAAGAATGTACTATTCATAAAAATTGCTACAAAATATTGTAATACTGTAACGATAAAGACAACTGCGTAACTAAAATAAACTGAACGCTAGTTAATCTTTGCAATCAGATCGAAGATCACCTAAAGAAAAAACTAATAAAAGGATAAAATTTTCTCAAAATAATAATCCTTTGATTCAATTTATAACTTGATGTTTCAAAAGAAAGTATTCACTTATCATTCTTTGTAAAAAAGCAAGACAGAGTTTTAGCCTACGAAAAAGGCTGTGACGTCATCAATGGACGAGATGTTTACATCCCGCCCTATGCTTTAATGAGGTTTAAAATAGGTTGATAAACCTTCTAATTCTACCTTTCAAGTTATAAATATGTGATCACAGATCAAATAAAACAAATAAGCGAAAGCCCAAACTCAAAAAACGTTAGTACATCACCAAATAACGTCTACACAGAGTAAGAAAACGAGAGAGAATTTCCAATAGTACAGCCAGCTATGGCGGCAGAAAAAGATCTGAGGCTTGTGGTTATAGTTCTACCTGTTGTACCGCGAGGGCGCTGGTGTACACCTGGCATATCTGCCATAGCTGCGCGAGATTTTGAAATTTCTGCCGGGGCGTCAGGAGACTTTAGCCATTCTTATATAACCAGCGGGTAAGTTTTATATTTAAAAAAAAGGCATTAATGGCTGCCAATGAGCAGCGAGGATGAAAGCGGACACGTCCAACTACCATCAGAGCCGAGAGCAAAGTGAGCTCAAGCACAGGTGTGTGTGAGGGGAGGCTAGCAAGCTACCCTCCCCTACCCCCGCTAACTAACGGTATGGGTAGTAAACCCTCGTTAAAATTTTAATGGCTTGTCATTTCAGCTACGCCGAAAGTAATACCCCTATTAAATAGTGTGGTTTGTATTTCAAATCCCCAAAATCAATGTACTTCACCAAAAATAAGTCCGGTACAGCGACACAGGGAAAGCGAAACGAAAAACTCTAATGGCGGACCAACGATGTTGTCGATCCGGCCAGCAGAGATGATCTGAGGAACAGAAAACAGGAATGATTCAAAGTACCACCCTGTAAGGGTTGTTAACCACCTAACCGCACAACCATCACACGGCGGTTGCCGTGATTTTTGAAAAATTCTGCCGGGACGTCAGAGACTAAGCTATATATATATATAACTGCCAGGTAAGTTCTATTCATAAAATATGACAAATTCGAAGATAATTTGTATTTTTCCTAACCATACAAACCTTAGCAATTTACATTGGGTTTACCTTTTAGCGCAGCTGAAATGGCGAGCCATTAGAATTTAACGAGGGTGTATTACCCCCGCGCTAGTTAGCGGGGGGGTAGGGGAGTGGTAGCTAGCTACCCCTCCCCCCCTCACACACAGGTGAATGCTCACTTTCACTTAGAGGTAGGACTTGTCTTGGGGGACAGAGCTGGCGGGCAAATATGTGTAAATAGCTAAGGTTTGTATGGTTAGGAAAAATACAAATCATCTTCGAATTTGTCATTTGTTCCGTAACCGAAATACAAACCACGCTATTTACATTGGGTGACTTACCCCTTAGGTAGGGTGGAAAGTCCCCAGCCATACTGGCTTTGGCTTTACCCGGGGACTCAGAATCCGAGTGAGTCGCACTCGAGATAAGGAGACCCTGCACCTCACAAGTTCCTTGCTCCGCAAGGAACCGTGTGGCCTATATAAGCTTGTGTGTGACGGAAGAAGTGTGACCCATCCTAGGCAGTTGACCTGGAGTTCCAGTAGAAACTCTGGGTTAGGACGTTCCCAATACCACCTCGTCAGGGTATGGGGGACGCGACAGTATTGACTCAATACTCGGAACACAAGGAAGCATGGTTTACCTGCAGAGGTTCGAGGTCAGCTATGCAGAAACCAGGATGCTGCTTCCCAGTAGAGGGGATGATGAAGAAAGAAGTAAGGGCCAGACATACTTTCGTTCATGCAGACTAAAACCTGATAACAATGCCCTCAACCTTCTGCTACCTATCCAAAAAGGAGCCTGAGGTTAGACCAGCTGTTGTGTAGCCACCACAGAGCGATAGAAAACGTATCGAAACTCCTGTGGGTCACGCCCTGCAGGAAGCGGGCTGCGAAGGTCATTAGACGCTTCCAGACTCCAGCTTGTAGCACCTGCGTCACAGAGTAGTATTACTCGAAGGCGAGGGACGTTGCGATGTATCTGACATCGTGCTGTAGGGCGACGTGATGGGGGAGGGTCTGGAGCTGAAGAGGTATACTGGTGACTCTCCCCCGTGTCCTTCTTGTGCTCCCAAACCGGCTGCAACTGAAACAAACTGCAGCTGTTCCCAAAGCTAACCTCTCGATTCCTTTACTGGCAAGAAGAAGAAGGTTTTGGGACATCAGATACAGAATGGTGACTCGAAATCTTGAAGGAATTGGACCGAAGGGCCGGGACCCCAAGATTCTGAGTCTAGCCAACAACTCAGGAGCGAACCTGAATGTTGCCTTCCCCTATTCCTTAGAAAGGGCGGAGTCGTACGAGACCAAGAAGATTGCTTACACACTGGCCGTGGCCAGAGTGAGCAGGAGACCCAAGACGGAATACGATCAGAGGCCTGACGTAAAAGGTCTTGAGAAGATCTCTTAAGGGACTAGAAAGTCCGAGCCATGCTCCAAGTTGGAGGTCTCACTCCGACTAGGGCAGGGACGTTCGCAGCTTCCCATGAGCGAGGAAAGGTCCAGCGGGAAGGAAAAAGTTATTCCTTTTAAGCCTGAAGGTCATGGAAAGGTTGAGCGACAGGCTTCATTGCCGAGAGCGGAAAGGAGTTTCCTCCCGCCGAAAGGCAATAAGATCGTTATTGCTGAAGAAGAGGCCTCAAGGGAAGAGGTATATCTCCCACGACACCAACCACCGAAGACTCTTCACTTCGCCTGGAAGACCCCTGCGGATGACTATTGCAGATGACGCGACCTCTGTCCCGCGACTGTAGCGGGTTGTCTCTTCTTGAGGAGGAGGCGTAGTGTCTCCAGGCATGAAGCCGAAGCGACGCCCCGGCTCGTGAAATATGTTGCAGTGTGGTTGTTTGAGTAGCCTGTGCCGTGGGAGAAGCTCTCCCAGGAGTTCCGTCAGGGGAAGCAGAGGGTCCGGAAACCATTCTGCGCATAGTCCCAGTGGAGCTCTCAGGGCCATTGAAAGGTTGACAGACAACCTGGTCTTGTTGAGACCCATTCTCAACAGACAACAAAGGAGGGAAGACGCAGGCATCGACGTTGTCCCACCATCACCGGAATGCATCTTGCCAGAGTCTCGGGGTCTGAGACTGGGGGGAAGAACACCGGAAGCTTGAAGTTCCAAGCTGTCGCGATCAGGTCCCCCAGACCAAGACTTGCTGGATACTCAAGGCCAAAGACCCCCAGGTACTCTCTCTCTACGAGGCTCTGCTCGGATAGACGGAGAGAACATTCCTCTGCCTGGAATGAGAGAGCCGATGGTGGTATTGAGAGTATCTCAACTCATCTCGGTATCTCTACTGCAAGATGCGAAGGTGTGAAAATGCGTCCCCTGCTGGTTAGAACACGCCAGAACCATGAAGTCGACGCGCAAGGAGCGACTCGGCAGGAGCTGTAGGATCTGTAGAGGGGCCAGACTACGGCCCCTAAGCCTGCCTGAATGATGGAGAGGTATCCTTCAGGTCCTGACCGGAACATGCCCCCCCCCCCCCCCTTTTCTTTGACGAGTCCGAGAACATCATCAAAAATGTGGGGAAAGGACGAGAATATCCACTCCCATCAAGAGGTTCCATAGGTCAACACCCATTGCAGGTCTAACGTTCCGCTGGTCCCATAGGGCCAGAAAGTCCGGTTAATCGTTGCTTTGAAACCACCGGAACTTGGACCGCCCCACATGGAACTTATCCTGAGGCGACCGTTCGGAACTATAGACGGGTCAATGAGGAAGAGAGAACTAGAAGACGTTCCAAGGTAGGGCTGAAAGCTCTGCTTGACTGAGAACAGGTACTGCGACTCTCCTCAGCCTTGCCACAGTCAACTAAAGGGAAGGCTCGGAGGAGGTGACAACAGAATCTGGCATCCCCAGGTGGTCACCCATCCAAGTACCGACCAGAACCGACGTTGCTTAACCTCGCTGGACGGACGAGAAGTGGGGTTTCCAACGTGGTAAGGCCGTTGACTCAGTATCATGGCTAGATACTCCAGATGCTGAGGCAGAAGAAGAGAAGGCTCCTAGCAAAATACCATGAACCCCCACTCATGGTAAGCATCCGGAAGCTTGTCCCGGTGCTGAAGAAGGTCGAACCCGACCTACCGGAGTTGACCAGACCTCCAAAAGGCGAAGGAGGCGGAAGCCTGCACCTGAGCGGCCATGAGGAAAGCAGGGAGAGTTCTCTGGGGAAAAAAACCTGCGATGCCACGGCGGGATCGCCACACTGCATCTTAAGCAGGAATACCTGCAGTCTAGGCTGAATTCCACGAGCTTCCTGGAAGATGAATGGAATGGAAACTGAAAATACCCGTCCTTCCGATCCAGGGCCTAAGGAGTCCTGTCGCCTCGTTACCAGTCTGATCGATTCTGCTGTTCCACGCTGGACGAAGTTTGTTCGACAAACTTGATCAGGGCTGAGAGGTCGACTACGGAACTCCCGTCTCAGATACTTTCTTACAAGAAAGGATCGACTGAAGAAGCCGGGGGTGAAGCCGTCGATGATCCTATGGAGGACCTTCTCCTAAGGCATGGATCATTCTGCCCAAACGGGCAAACTCTTGCCGACCCTATGGCATAGACGTTCAGAGACACTGAATTCGCTGACAGAGACGGCAGGCGCGATATCCTTGGCTGATCACAGAGATCGTGCAGGAATGGGCATCGGGAAGCTGTCATCCGGATGAGTAACCTTAGGCATCCTCCCAGCGTGAAACCTGCAAGGGGGAGGTGCCAATCCTGGAGTTCGTGAACTCTACCGCTCCCTCTAGGACTATGCCCCCCCCCGGGAGAGCTTCCCGTGCCATCTGTTCCTGACAGGAGGTAACTGCAATTGGATACCTTGTCTCAGTTGTCGTAGCCGGTCCGATAACTTAAGCCGACGTGGCTGAAAGAAAGAGGCGCTGGAGCCCTGCAGGGTCTGGAAGAAAGCGCCTTGGAGGAGTGAAAACGGAAGTCGACTTCCTCCGCACAGCCGCTGTCTATGTCTCTGTCCTTGGGCACAAACAAACTCTTCTCAAGGATGGAAGGGTGTCTGAGGTTGTCGACATCCACGGATGAGACACCCGAAAGGAAGCCCCTGGTCATTGCGTCCAGATGGTCCAACATCGAGCTTGCCCGCAAGTTCGATACTTGACGACGAAACGCCAAGGTGCTTGAGCCCGAGAGGAGGAAAGTACCCATGACCTTCCTGTAGCTGCCTTGAACCAAACCTCGGGTCGTAACCGAGGAGGGAAAGGACCTGATAAGCCCCTTTCACGAGATGGAGAAGAGGAAGGGGTAAACAGTCACCCCTTGGCCAATGGAGAAATCTCGAACGGAAAGCCCCCCGCCAAAAATCCTTCCAGGGAATAACGGGGAAGGGCTAACCCAGGTTCTGGAAAGAAGAATGTTGCTCAGACCTCCTTGAAGATTCTTCTTATTCTTGCATGTGCCATGCTCTGCGTTTACGGGGTGAGGCCGTGTTCTGGAAATACGCTCCAGAAGACTCGCCAGGCTGGCCATGCTGTGAAGACCCCAATGGGAAACGCGGTCGCAATCGCCCTGGAGCTCGCGCGATGGTAAATCAATGATTTGCGCGTAGGCAAACGTGGAAGCGCCCATGCACGGTCACGCAGGAACGCAAACGAAGGTGAGCGAAGGAGCGCAGAAGGAGGGCGAGCGTGGTAGGAAGGGCGAGAGCTGGTGGTCAGCGAGCGATAACCCATAGACGAGCAATGGATACTGCAAGAATTAAGCCGACGTTCGCACGACGGAACACCGTCGGTTCGCGCGACGGAACACCGTCTGTTCGCGCGACGGAACACCGTAGGTTCGCGTGACGGAACACCGTTGGTTCACGCGGACACGTCGGGTGAGCACAGGCGGTCGGGAGACCGATGACGAGTAGGAGGGCGATGGCGCGTTGACGAGCGATGGCGCGTTCTGGCGAGCGATAACCCGTAGGAGAGTGAAGGCGCGTTGGCAAGCGATGGCGCGTCGGCAAGCGATGGCATGTCGGCAAGCGACGGCGCGTTGGCGAGCGGTGGTGCGTTAACAAAACGCTAGCGCGCAGGTGAAGAGTCGCGCGGGCGCGTAGGCGATTGCCAACGCGAGTGAGACTAGTGATGGTTAGCGCGCATCGCGCTAACAGAAGGCGCGCAGGTGCATCAGGAAGGTGAGCGCTGAAGCAAGCTGTTAATCAGGCGATCCTAGACGGTCAGAAAACCGTTGGCGCCCATTGGTGCGTGGCAAAGAAGGGCGCGCAGATGTGCGCTGGCAAATGAAGAAAGCTGGCGCACAGAAGGACAGAAGTAAAGGTGAGCGCTGGCGAGCAGGAGGAAGATCTACGGCAAGACTCAGCTACCGGAGATCTTGGTCCACAGCAGGCGAGCGCTAGATCGCTACTGATGGTGGTCAGGGGAACTGACACGCGTGGCAGATCGATGGCGATCGTTGACGCGTAGGAGATCGCTGACGAGCAGGTGAACGTTGACGCGTCTAAGGTCGCTGGCGAGCTGGTGATTGCTGGCGAGCAGAAGGCAACGCGTGGAAGCCTGTGCGTAGAAGAAGAGTCCTTGACCCAGACCTGAACCGAAGTTCTAGATCGCGAGGGCGAACGTGGGCGCACAGGGCGCGTAACAGGAACCAACAGGAACAGCAGAGATGATCATCATGAGAGCGCTGGCGAACAGGAGAGCGCTGGAGAACAGGAAAGCGCTGATGAGCAGGAGAGCGCCTGTGCGCTAACACTGAGCAGGAGCGTAAGAGCAGAAGGGCGCGCAGGGGAACCCTGACACGCAAGGGAAGAACCCCCGTGGGAGGCAACCCTTTGCCCCGAAGGGATCGTTGTCCGTCGGGAGACTGATGTCCGTCGGAAGACCATTGTCTGTCCGCCGGGAGACTGCTGTCCGCCGGGAGACCGGCGTCCGTCGGGAAGACCGTTGTCCGTCGGGAAGACCGTTGCCCGTCGGAAGACGAGGTCAGACTGCTGTCCATCTGCACCAGGGGCGGAAGATCAAGAAAAAGGAGTTGTAGGTGGCATACGGAGATTCAAAAAGGCGCCTCTTAGCACCCTTATAGGGAGATGAGAGGCCCTTACGACGAGGCGGACGGTGAGCCTTACGGCGAAGGAAGCCAACAGCAACAGCAGCAGAAGAATCCTCCGAAGAGGAGTCTCTATGAGTGTACTCTCTTGCGAACGAAAGAGAAACACTTCGTAGAAGAGACTGGCCAGCCAGTGACCTAAAAGGAGCAATCCTCCAAAGAGGGGCTCCTGCAGTTGCCCAGCCCCTTGAGCGAAACTGCAGGTGCAACCGCTCAGCACCAAGAGCATAGTCGCACGAAAAAAAGGCAAGAGAAGAACCCCCCAAAAGGGGAAAAACTCAAGCCTGGACAGGAAAAACTTCCCTCGGAAGGAAAGTTACCCACCCAAGGAGGCAAGCCTCCTGAGAGTTCTAAAATGAACTGGAGAGCTGTCAATCGTCACGGGAGTACTTCCAGTAGAAGGAGACACGCCCCTGACGAAAATCCAAAGGGGAGGCAGCAACAGCCGAATCCCCAGGCCTCAACAAGACAGCTCACACCTTTGCCATATTACAGAAACGAACTAGATTGGAAACTGTAAAAAAATAAAACAAAAATCATTAGTACACATTCATTCCCCCGGGAAGGCTCCGAAGAGGAATCCCGAGGGAAAGGAACAAGAATTACACAACATGCACATGCCCTCACAACCACTTACACTCACGGAAGGAGAGCTGTAACCAAAACAAAATTATAACAATTATAATTATGAAACTATGTAATTATGTAATTTAAAAATGAATGAACACTAAAGAAAGAACGAAAACCCCGAAAGGAATCGTTCTACAAAGCTGAAAAATTAACAAATACAATTAGATTCATAAACTAATTGAGACAAAACGTACGGCGTAGCAACCCCCCCCCCCCCCCCCACGGGAAGGAAGCTACAAGGGGCGTAGTAAACGTAGTAAAAGGGTGAACGACCTCAAGAGAGAGAGAGAGAAAGACCGAAGTCAAACTCGACCGCAACCCATAAAATTACACCGTGGTGGCCTAAACTGCCGAGGGCTCCACGGAGATATCGTACACTATACACACAACACTGAAAAGGAAACTTACTAATTTCTATACTCAAATATATATACAAACATGAAAAACTGTTTACATATATATTGAGTAAAAGAAAAGTAAGTGATTAAGTACAGTAAAGACAAAACATACAATGGCTGCCAAGCGAGGACAAAGACAGAGACGTCTGTCCCAGTCCGAGCCAAAAGTGAAAGTGAGCATTCACCTGTGTGTGAGGGGGGGGAGGGGTAGCTAGCTACCACTCCCCTACCCCCCCGCTAACTAGCGCGGGGGTAATACACCCTCGTTAAATTCTAATGGCTCGCCATTTCAGCTGCGCTAAAAGGTAAACCCAATGTAAATAGCGTGGTTTGTATTTCGCTTACGGAACAAAAATATTTAATAGGGGTGAATCACCCATTAGGAAGGGTGGACGTCCCAGCCAGTCTGGCTTTTGGCTTTGCCTGGGGGCTCCTTATTTGAGTGTTAGCACTCAGGAAATAAGGAGCCCCTGAACCTCACTAAAACCTTGCTACGCAAGGTCTGCGGCCTACGCAAGCTGTGTGTGAAGGTATGAGGAAGCGTGACTCGTCCTAGAAAGTTGTTCTGAAGTTCTTTAGATGGAAACTTGTAGATTAAAACTTTCCCAATACCATCTCGTCAGGGTATAGGGACGTAACAGTATAATATTAATACTAGGAACACAAAGGAGCATGGTTTACCTGCAGTGGTTTGAAGTCAGCTATGCAGAGAACCCAGGATGCTGTTTTCCCCAAGGGAGGGGATGATGAAGAAAAGAATAAGGGCCAGTCAACCTTTTCATTCATGCAGACTAAAGCTGGGTAACAATGCCCTCAACCTTCTGCTACTTGTCCAATAAGGAGCTTGAGGTTTTAAACCCGCTGTTGTGCAGCCACCACAGGACCGATAGAGAAAGTATCAAGTCTCCTGTGGGTCACGTCTTGCAGGTAGTAGGATGTGAACCTGGTTTGCCGTTTCCACACCCCAGCTTGAAGAACCTGCTTCACTGGAAAATGGAGTTTTTATGATAAAATGACAAATTCGAAGATAATTTGTATTTTTCCTAACCATACAAACCTTAGCTATTTACAAAGGGTATTACTTTTAGCGCAGCTGAAATGACGAGCCAATAGTTTTTAACGAGGGTTAATTACACCCGCGCTAGTTAGCGGGGGGTGGGGAAGGGTAGCTTGCTACCCCTCCCCCCTCCACACACCGGTGACTTGCTTCACTTCACTTAGAGGTAGGACTTGACTTGGGGGTCAGGGATGGCGGGCACATATGTGTAAATAGCTAAGGTTTGTATGGTTAGGAAAAATACAAATTATCTTCGAATTTGTCATTTGTTCCGTAACCGAAATACAAACCACGCTATTTACAAAGGGTGACTTACCCCTTAGGAAGGGTGGAAAGTCCCCAGCCTTACTGACTTCGGCTTGCCCGGGGGCTCGATCCCTCAGTGAGCAGCACTAGAGAGAGGGAGCCCCTGTACCTCACAGGTTCCTAGCATCGCTAGGAACGAGTGGCCTACATAAGCAGTGTGAGGAGGAGAGTGTGACTCGTCCTATGAAGTTGACCTTGAGACCTTCAGATAGGAATTCTAGGATAGGACGTTCCCCATACTACCTCGTCAGGGTATGGGAGACGCAACAGTATTAAGCTTAATACTAGGAGCACAAAGAAGCATGGGTTACCTGCAGAGGTCGAGGTCAGCTATGCGAGGACCAGGATGCTGCTTCCCCTAGAGAGGGGAGAATGAAGAAAGAAGTAAGGGTCAGACATACTCTTTCATTCACGCAGACTAAAACCGGGTAACAACGCCCTCAACCTACTGCTACTTGTCCAAAAAGGAGCCTGAGGTTAGACCAGCTGTTGTGCAGCCACCACAGGGCCGATAGAGAACGTATCGAGGCTCCTGTGGGTCACGTCTTGCAGGTAGTGGGCTGTGAAGGTCGTTTGACGCTTCCAGACCCCAGCTTGAAGTACCTGCGTCACAGAGAAGTTTCTCTTGAAGGCCAGGGATGTAGCAATACCCCTGACATCGTGGGCCCGAGGGCGACGTGACGGAGGAGGGTCAGGATTCAGGGCATGGTGGATAACCCTTCGAATCCAAGCTGAGATGGTGTTCCTGGTGACCCTCCTCTTTGTCCTGCCTGTGCTCACAAACAAAGCTCGCACATGAGGACGGACTGCAGCCGTTCTCTTCAAGTAGTACCTCAGACACCTCACTGGGCATAGTAGCTGCTGGTCTGGGTCGTTTGTTACAGAACGGAGACTCGCGATCCTGAAAGAGTCGAACCGAGGATCCGGCACTCCAGGATTCTGAGTCTTGGCCACAAACTCAGGAACGAACCTGAACGTTACCTCCCCCCATCCCCTTGAATGGGAGATGTCGTACGAGAGACCATGAAGTTCACTAACTCGCTTGGCCGAGGCCAAGGCGAGTAGGAAAGCCGTCTTCCAAGACAGGTGGCGATCGGAGGCCTGGCGTAATGGCTCGAAGGGAGGTCTCTTGAGAGACCTGATTACTCGAACCACGTTCCAAGGAGGGGGTCTCACTTCCGACTGGGGGCAGGTAAGCTCATAGCTACGTATGAGTAAAGAGAGTTCTAGCGACGAAGAAATATCCACGCCCTTCAATCTAAAGGCCAAGCTTAAGGCTGAGCGATAGCCTTTCACCGCCGAGACAGAAAGGAGCATTTCTTCTCGCAGATACACGAGGAAGTCCGCTATTGCTGGAATAGTGGCATCGAGTGGAGAGATACCCCTTCCACGACACCAACCACAAAAGACTCTCCACTTCGCTTGGTAGACTCCCTCAGAGGACCTTCGCAGGTGCCGAGACATTCTCTCCGCAACCTGTTGCGAAAAGCCTCTCTCCACGAGGAGACGCTGGATAGTCTCCAGGCGTGAAGCCGAAGCGAGGCTACGGCCCTGTGAGGGACACCGGAGTGGGGTTGTCTGAGAAGCTCGTGTCGTGGAGGAAGCTCCCTTGGGAGTTCCGTCAGGAGTTGCAGAAGGTCCGGAAACCATTCCGCGTGATGCCATAGCGGAGCTACTAGAGTCATGGAACAGTTGACCGATAGTCTGGTCCTGTTGAGCACCCTTCTCATCAGACAGAATGGTGGGAATGCGTACACGTCGATGTTGTCCCACCGTTGCTGGAAAGCATCTTGCCAGAGTGCCTTGGGGTCCGGGACTGGTGAGCAGTACAGGGGCAGCTTGAAGTTCAAGGCTGTCGCGAACAAGTCCACAGTCGGGGAACCCCACAAAGTCAGGACTTTGTTGGCTATCTGAGGAACCAAAGACCACTCGGTACTCACTATCTGCGAAGCCCTGCTCAGACTGTCGGCGAGCACATTCCTCTTGCCAGGAATGAAGCGAGCTGATAGTGTTATCGAGTGGGTTTCGGTCCACCTCAGAGTCTCTACTGCAAGATGGGATAGCTGTTGCGAAAAAGTGCCTCCCTGCTTGTTGATATAAGCCACTACCGTGGTGTTGTCGCTCATCACCACCACGGAGTGACCCGCCAGGGACCGTTGGAACTGCTGAAGAGCCAGAAAGACGGTCTTCAATTCTAGCAGGTTGATGTGTAGGCACTTTTCTGATTCTGACCAAAGGCCTTAGGCCCTCTGGTTCAGAACGTGCGCCCCCCACCCTTCTTTTGACGCGTCTGAAAACAGAGTCAATTCCGGGGGGAGGACGAGAAGACTCACTCCCTTCCGCAGGTTCTCGTCGGCCAGCCACCACCGCAAGTCCGTCTGTTCCAGAGACCCCATTGGGATCAGAATATCCGGGGAATAGGATCCTTGATTCCACCGGGACTTGAGCCGCCATTGAAGGGATCTCATCCTGAGGCGACTGTTTGGAACCAGACGGGCCAGGGAGGATAGGTGGCCTAAGAGACGCAACCACGATTGGGCGGGGAGTTCTTTTTGCCTGAGGAAAGGCTCCGCCACCCTCCTCAGCCTTGCTATCCGGTCGTCTGATGGAAAGGCTTTGTGGAGATTGGTGTCTATTAGCATGCCTAGATAAACCAGTCATTGGGACGGCTGCAGAGAGGACTTCTCGAGGTTTACCACGATCCCCAGATCCTGGCAAAGATCCAGAAGCCTGTCTCGGTGCCGAAGAAGGGTCGACTCCGAGTCTGCTAGGATCAGCCAATCGTCCAGGTAACGAAGGAGACGAATGCCGTTCCTGTGCGCCCAAGATGAAATCAGGGTGAACATTCTGGTGAACACCTGAGGAGCTGTGGAGAGACCGAAACACAGCACCTTGACTGGTAGATCTTGTTGTCTAGGCAGAATCTCAGGTACTTCCTGGAAGACGGATGGATTGGGATCTGGAAGTACGCGTCCTTTAGATCCAGTGTACACATGAAGTCTTGTGGTCTCACCGCAAGTCTGACCGTGTCTGCTGTCTCCATGCTGAACCGGGTTTGTTTGACAAACCTGTTCAGAGCTGAGAGATCGATGACGGGTCTCCAGCCTCCAGTAGCCTTCTTTACAAGAAAGAGTCGACTGAAGAAGCCTGGGGAGCCGTCCACGACCTCCTGGAGAGCACCCTTCTCGAACATGGTCTCGACTTCGGCCTGAAGGGCCAGCCCCTTTGCCGATCCCATGGCATAGGAGCTCAACGACACTGGATTCGCTGTCAGGGGAGGTTGAGATGACGTGAACGGGACGCGATAACCTTGGCCGATCACTGAGACCGTCCAAGCATCGGCCCCGTGATGCTGCCACCTGCGGACGCAACGCTGAAGGCATCCCCCCACAGGTGGACACGCAGGGGGACTGCCACCCCTAGGGCTTGCGGCCGCGGCCGCCACCCCTAGGGCTTACGGCCGCGGCCGCCACCCCTAGGAGTCTTGCCTCCCCTGGAGGACTTACCGACCCTCTTGACCTTGGCTGGAAAGGGCTGGGGCTTAGACACCACTTTCTTAGCTGCCGGTGCCTGTTTGGGAGCCTTACGAGGCTGTTGCTGCTGTTGTGGGGGGGCTGGAGGCTTATAGGGCCGAGTTGTAAGGGCCCTGTGGAGGAGGGAGTCCGTGCTGGATTTCCTCCACCTCTCAGCCGTTCGATCCAAGTCTTGAGGCTCAAACAGGCTCTCCCCCAGAAGGGAAGCATGTCGGAGCCTACACACATCTACGGCGGGGACCTTCGGATGGAATCTCTCGGACACAGCATCGCGACGCTTCAACACCGAGTTGGCCCACAGGGTGGTAACCTGGTGCGCCAAAAACTCGATGGAGCGGGTGCCCGAGAGCAAGAAGGTCTCTAGGGCCTTCCTATTGGTCTCCTTGGACAAGTCCTCGATCGCAATAGGATGCCCAGAGATCCTAGCCAGAAGTCCAGCCACGAAGTGGCCTGCATGGCACACTTAGCGACCTTCTCGTGGTTAAGGATCTCTGCCGCCGAGAACGACACCTGCCGGGCAGAGAGTTTCTCCAGGGGAACTCCCTTCGCCAGCTCCTCCACAGAGTGATGGAGAGGAAGAGCGAGGTTGTGCTCACCCAGGATCTCGAAATACCTCCTCTGCTGAAGGCGAGGAGGAGGGATAAGCTTGTTCCCGGCAGAGGAACGACTGGAGGAAGCAAGAAGTGCGAGCTGAGCGTTGGCCCTAGCTCTGGCACTCTTCAGCCCCCGAGACCAGGGCAGAGCTGCACTGGTCTTAGGGGCCTTCCGAACGTCAAACACTTCATCCAGAATCGTGTCTTTGCCTTCACGGGGGGCGATGACTGGATCCGTAAGTCTGTTAAGTGTCCTTATCAGGCTTAGGACCTGCCAGAAGGCATGTTCGGACTCTTGCTGTTCTCCTCCCTGCGGGCTGGCAGCGAAGTCTCCTGCCCCAGGAATCTCTTCCTGGGGTGATATGTGGACATTCCCCTGGGTAGTCGTGGGTTCCTGACGAATCCTTGCAGAGGATTTAGGGACGGTCTTGGAATCCTTGGGTTCCCTCCTGGGAGGGATACAGGATCCCAACAACGAGGTTCGAGGGACCCCTTCCTCACGAGACGATTCTCCTGCCTGAAGCGAAGTCTCCCCCTCTGGTGCCGAGGGGAAGACTACCGCCCCACTGGACTCACCTGAGGACGGAAAGGCCTCGTCCACGGGAGAAGGAGAGAGTACTCGTGCAGGAGAGGGGACCCTCGAGACCGACCTCTTGGGAACCAACTTCGCCCTAGGGGAAGTCACCACGAAGTCCACTCCTCTCTTTCTCTTCAGCGTAGGAGAGACAGCCGCTGGTTTGTTACCCTGGCCGGCGAGTGCTGGTTTCATAACCCTCACTAACGCCCGTGCCAGCGGACCAAACCAAGTCTGCTGCTCCAAGGACACAGAGTCCGAAATCCTCGCTAAAGAGAAAGGGATCGGGCGATCCTTTGGAGTGGACACGACGGTACCTGCCTGAAAAGAAGGTGGGGAAGAATGCTGTACTGACCTGTCTTCGTCATGCACTACCAACCTGTGCTTGGATGGAGGTGATCCCGAGTGCCGTCTAGGAGCACGCGTCCCTGCTGCTACCACCGGCTGTGGAATTCGCCGCGAACGATGGTCGCGCGAGGGCGAATGGTCGCGCGAAGGCGAATGGTCGCGCGGGCGCGCAGGTGGATGATCGCGCGGGCGCGCAGGTGGATGATCGCGCGGGCGCGCAGGTGGATGATCGCGCGGGCGCGCAGGCGAGTGGGCGCGAGGGTGGGCAGGTAAATGAACACGTGTCCGAGGCGACGAACGCAAGCGTTGGCGCGACGGCGAGGGATCGTGCTTCTGCGTAGGTGAGGAAGATCGCTGGCAATGTAGATCCACAGGCGATCGATGACAAGCTGGTGAGTGCAGTCGCTCAAGTTGGCGATGGCGCGAAGTGGTATGTCGACGCACTGGTGTGCGATGGTGAGCAGCATGCGCAGGTGAATGACCGCGTAATGGTAAGTGATGGCGAGCAGCATGCGCAGGTGAATGATCGCGTGATAGGGTGCGATGGTGATCAGCATCCGCAGGAGGGCGATCGTTCAGGGTTGTACGATGAGGAGCAGCATGCGTAAGCGGGCGATCGTTCAGGGTCGTGCGATGGCGAGCAGCATGCGCAGGTGAATGATCGCGTGATGGGGTGCGATGGTGATCAGCATCCGCAGGAGGGCGATCGTTCAGGATTGTGCAATGAGGAGCAGCATGCGTAAGCGGGCGATCGTGCAGGGTCGTGCGATGGCGAGCAGCATGCGCAGGAGGGCGATCGTGCAATGGCGAGCGATGGCGAGCGGCATGTGCAGGCGGGCGATCGCGCGATGGCGAGCTAGAAGCTGGCGAACCATGTTCCTTCAGGAGCGTTGGCGAACGTCGGCGCGCTAGTTGTCGCTGTTGAATAGGCGATACTAAGATCGCCTGTGCGCGCTGGCAAGCAGGTGAACGCTGGCGAGGAGGTAATCGCTGGCGCGTAGGTGATCGCTGGCGAGCTGGTGATCGCTGGCGAGCAGAAGGTCGACGCGTGTCCTGTGAGAGGACAGGTGGTGCGGCGCGTTCTCGAGCAGGAACGGGAAGATCGCTGGCGCATTGGCGAACATGTGTTTCTGACACACGCGCAGCACGATGTTGCGTAGCCACAGGACCAGGCAGATGGTGAGCAGGGAGTTCAGCAGGAACTAAAGGGTGGTCAGAGACCGCAGGGCGATGGTCCTCAAATGAGCGCTGACGCTCGGAAGAGAGCTGACGAGCAGGAGAGCGCTGGCGAGGGGGGCGAACATCAGGAGAGAGCCGACGAGCAGGTGAGCGTCGGCGAGCAGGAGAGTCTTGGCGAGCAGGAGATCGTCGACGAGCAGGAGAGCGCTGGCGAGCAGGAGATCGCTGGCGAACAGGTGAGCGCTGGCGAGCAGGAGAGCGCTGGCGAGCAGGAGAGCGCTTGTGCGCTAGCACTGCTCGCGTAAGGGAAGAATCCCTTAGCCCCTTAGGGACCGTTGCTCGTCGGGTGACGAGTTCTCCAGAAGGCGAAGATCCGGCAGGAGATGGTGAGCGGTCTGCAGAGAGGTTCAAGGAGGGCGGAGCAGTAGGTTGAGGCTGACGAGGAGAGTCCCCCCCGGAGGACGAAGACCCAAAGAGGCGTCTCTTAGTCCCCTGTAAGGGTAAGGGAGGCCCTTGTGGCGTAGAGGGCGGTGAGCCTTACGGCGGAGGCGGCCTCTGGGGAGATCGTCAGGACCATCGGTCCTCCGAAGGGGAGTCTCCGTCAAAACACTTCCCTCAGAAGGAAGCTGAGCAGCAGTCGAGACCGAAGGACTCACTTCCCCCTTCGAAGGATGTACGGAAGGAGGAGGAGAGCCTTGAGCACCATCACCAGCAACAGCACCTGCGGCGGAAGGCCCAGCCACATCGGAGGCCTCTGTCACCACGACGTCGACAATAGACAGAGGGTCTACCTCTGCTACCACCGGCGACTGCTTAACAGCGGCCCCCAACGAGACAAGGTCAATAAGAGCGACCCTGGAGGGCAAGCCCTTAAGCCCCAGGGACGACCAAATCTGTAAAAGATCATCACTGGATAAGGCATTATCATTATCAATAACCTCCCCCGGAGGAGGAGGGGGAACCGAACAAGGGCCTGCGCTCCCACTCGGACGACTCTCCTTAGGAGGCGGACGAGGGGGAGCTTCGGAGGAGGTTTGGGCGGCGGAAGAAGAGTCCCGAGAACCTTCCTCCTTCAAGGCTAACCCCGGAGGAGAACAGTCTCTCTTGGACTTCTTCTTACGCCGACGGCCAAACCTCTCCCACTGGGAGGCAGACCACTCCCTGCACTCACGGCACATGTTATCCTGGTCACACCGTCGGCCCCGACATTGAGGGCAGAGGGTGTGTGGATCCGCATTAACGTCCGACATGAAAGTCCCACAAGGACGGCCGGCAACTCCAGGGTATGTACGCATAGTAAAGAAAAAAAAAAAAAACTGAAGGTCAACTTCCAACCAACACACACGCTGAAAAGAAAAAGGAGAAAATTAAAGGCTGTCACGAAGGCGATGAGCAGACACGTCTGATCACCGCCGAGCCAAAAGTGAAGTGAAGCAAGTCACCGGTGTGTGGAGGGGGGAGGGGTAGCAAGCTACCCTTCCCCACCCCCCGCTAACTAGCGCGGGGGTAATTAACCCTCGTTAAAAACTATTGGCTCGTCATTTCAGCTGCGCTAAAAGTAATACCCAATGTAAATAGCGTGGTTTGTATTTCGGTTACGGAACAAACAAAGTTTTATGAATACTTACCTGGCAGTTATATATATATATAGCTGAGTCTCTGACTGCGGCAGAATTTAATCGAAAATCGCGGCAACCGCCTTGTGGTGGTTGTGTGGTCAGATGGTTAACAACCCTAAATAGGGTGGTACTTGGAATCATTCCCATTTTCTGTTCCTCAGATTATCTTTGCCCGACCTGTCTCCTGAGGGGAGGTGGGTGGGCTTTAAAATATATATATAACTGCCAGGTAAGTATTCATAAAACTTTGTTTTATCATAAAAACTCCATTTTTATGAATAGAACTTACCTGGCAGTTATATATATATAGCTGATTCACACATTTGGAGGAGGGAAACAGACAGAAAAACATAGTTGGGGAAACAACAAAAGAGTTGTAGGAGAACAAACACCTTGATTCCTTACCTGCTAAGGTAGCTGACTTCAAAGGTAACTGCCTCTAGAGTCGCTTTCCCTTAGGAGTGTTCAGCCAGGAGTAGACCTGCTATGCTGCAAACAACTCAATCGAGTCTGTCAAAGGGGTAGGACCAACAACTTGACTAGACTTCAGAAAACTACCTTCCCATATAAAAAACCTGCAACCTTACTAAAGCTAACCATCTAACCTTGCAGAAATAGATATAAACTATCTATCTGGACTGAGGGAACCGTACCACAGGACGAGGACCTCAGACAACCATAAAAAACACAAACCCATATACAAGTACATAAACTAAGGTTGAGTGGGGGTAGTAACTCCTTTGCCTAATACAGAAGCCGCAGCTACGTATGGGCCCAAGGTATAACACTTGTCATAGTCCACTCTTACCTCTCTGAGGTAATGAGAAGCGAAGACAGAGTTGCTCCTCCAGAACGTTGCGTCCATGATCTGCTTAACTGACATATTTTTCCGGTATGCCAGCGAAGCAGCAATGGCCCTTACTTCGTGAGCCCGTACTTTTAACAGGGCGAAGTTTTCTTCCTCACAAAAGAGGTGGGCTTCCCTAATAGTTTCCCTCAGGAAAAAGGACAAAGCGTTCTTTGACAGGCGTTTTTGAGGATCCTTCACAGAACACCATAAGGAGTTGGAAGCACCCATCACGCTCTTAGTGTGGGCCAAATAAGCCTTGAGAGCCCTAACCGGGCAGAGGAGGCTTTCCTGTTCCTGACCTACTAGATTCATGAGGTTAGGGACTTCAAAAGTCCTAGGCCAGGGTTTCGAAGGGTTCTCATTCTTGGCGAGAAAGTCGAACCTCAAGGCACAAACCGCTCCAGTTTGGGTGAAGCCTACACGCTTCTCGATTGCCTGGACCTCGCTGATCCTCCTGGCAGTCGCTAGAGACAAAAGGAAGAGGGTTTTTTAGTAACATCTCGCAGAGAAGCTTGCGAGATAGGCTCAAACTTCCTGGAGCACAAAAACTTAGCACCACATCCAGGTTCCAAGAAGGGGGTCTTAAGTGCACCTGCTTCGTTGTCTCATAAGACCTAATGAGGACCTGCAAGTCCTTATTCTGAGATAACTCTAAGCCTCTATGCCTAAAGACGGTTGAGAGCATGCTCCTGTATCCTATAATGGTAGATACAGCCAGCTTAGCATCCTGCCTGAGGTACAAAAGAAAGTCTGCCATCTGGCTTAGAGAGGTAGAGGACGAGGAAACCTTGTGCCTCCTGCACCAAGCTCTAAAGGTCTCCCACTTTGACTGGTAGACTCTTTGTGAAGAGATCCTCCTTGCCCTGGCAATAGCTTTCGCCGCTTGTGCCGAAAAGCCTTGAGATCTAACGAGCTTCTCGACAGTCTGAAGGCAGTCAAATTGAGAGCGAGGGGGTTTTGGTGAAATCTCTCGAAGTGGGGTTGTCTGAGAAGATCTGGACTTGCCGGGAGTCTTCTTGGAAAGTCCATCAGTAACCCTACCACTTCGGTGAACCATTCCCTCGCAGGCCAGAATGGAGCCACTAGGATCATTCGTCCCGATTCGAAGAGAGCGAACTTCCTGACAACCAGATTGATGATCTTGAACGGGGGAAAGGCATACATGTCCAGCCCCGTCCAATCCATCAAGAAGGCGTCCACTGCAACAGCTTCCTCGTCCGGGACTAGGGAGCAGTAGTTGGGGATCCTCTTGTTTAGACCGGAGGCGAAAAGGTCTATTACTGGTCTGCCCCACAACTTCCAGAGGCTCCGACAGACATGCGGGTTGAGAGTCCACTCTGTAGGAAGGACCTGTCCCCTCCTGCTGAGCATGTCTGCCCTGATGTTTCTCTGCCCTTGAACAAACCTTGTCAACAGCTGGGTCTCGTTATCGATCGCCCAGAGGAGAAGCTCTCTCGCAGTTGAGAACAGGGAGAGGGAGTGAGTTCCCCCTTGCTTCCTTATGTACGCGAGAGCTGTGGTGTTGTCAGAATTGATCTCCACAGTCTTTCCCGACACCGAGGTTTTGAAGGCCTTGAGCCCTAACAAAATGGCCATCAATTCCTTCCTGTTGATATGCCAACTGACCTGACTCCCTTCCCAAATACCCGAGACCTCTTTGTTCCCTAGTGTTGCTCCCCAGCCTGACTCGGACGCGTCTGAGAATAACACTAGGTCGGGGTTCTTCTTGAACAAGGAGATCCCTTTTCCCAACAGAGCTGGGTCCAGCCACCACATTAAAAGATCCTTGATCTCTGTCGGAATGGGAAAAGAAAAAGTGTCCTCCTGGATCTTTCTGTTCCAAACCTTTGCGAGGAAGTGTTGCAGAGGCCTTAGGTGCAGTCTCCCCAAAGGGACAAACTGCTCCAGGGAGGATAGAGTTCCCAGCAGACTCATCCACTCCTTCGCTGAGCATTCCTGCTTCCTCAAAAAGTCTTTGACTTTGTCCAGACACCTGGTCTGCCTCTCCTGGGAGGGAGAAGCCTGAAAAAGAACTGAATTCAGAACTATCCCCAAATAGAGAATAGTCTGATTCGGCTCAGTCTGAGACTTCCCCCAGTTGACGATGAGTCCCACGTCCTGAGTGATCGTATAAGTTTTCATTAGGTCCTCCAGACATTTCTCTTTCGACTGTGACCGGATCAGCCAGTCGTCTAGATAGAAGGAGACCCTTATCCCCTCCTGGTGTAACCAGCCTGCCACATTCGCCATTAGTCTGGTGAAAACTTGGGGAGCTGTGCTGAGACCGAAGCAAAGTGCCCTGAACTGGAAGCACTTGCCCTGGAACACAAACCTCAGATATCTCCTCGAAGACGGATGAATGGGGACGTGAAAATAAGCGTCCTGCAGGTCGAGAGAAACCATCCAGTCTCCTGGACGAACTGCAGCCAGCACTGACTGAGTCGTCTCCATGGAGAACTTTGTTTTCTCCACGAAGGCGTTCAGAGAGCTGACATCTAGGACTGGTCTCCATCCACCCGATTCTTGGGAACCAGAAACAGGCGATTGTAAAAGCCTGGGGAGGCGAGCTCTTGAACTGGCTCTATTGCTCCCTTGACCAACATCTGGTCGACTAGCTCCAGAAGAGCCTCTCGTTTCCCCGCGTCGGTGTATTGAGCCACTAAGGCCAGGGGAGAGTCTGAGAGAGGTGGTTTCTTTAAAAAGGGGATCTTGTAACCTTCCTTGACGACTGAGAGGGACCAGGTGTCCGCCCCTCTCCTTTTCCAATACTGCCAAAAACGAGACAGTCTTGCCCCTACTGGTGTCTGGAGGACTTCCATCTCATTTTTTGGACCGGGGCCTAAACGCACCCCTGCTGGTCCTTGGCCCTGACTCTTGTCTTCTCCCCCTAAAAT
Source organism: Palaemon carinicauda (assembly GCF_036898095.1). Lineage (NCBI taxonomy): Eukaryota > Metazoa > Arthropoda > Malacostraca > Decapoda > Palaemonidae > Palaemon > Palaemon carinicauda. The sequence goes on from NC_090725.1 coordinate 80,054,819, forward strand.
CCGCTCTCGAGGAGATCCTGCCCCGAAAGGGCTGTTGAAACTTCTTCTCCTCCTTCAGAGGAGCAGGAGCAACAGGTAAGGTCTTTCTAGCCGACCGAGACAAAAGGTCCTGAGTAGCCTTCTGAGCCAGAGAAAGGGAGATATCTCTGACCAGAGCTTCAAGAAAAAGATGACGTGAAAAAGGGGCGTAAAGTAGCTCCGACTTCTGGGCAACAGTCACAGATCTAGAGGTGAAGGAGCACAAAAGGGCCCTCTTCTTTAGGACCCCTGCTGAGAAAAGGGAAGCCAATTCATTAGCTCCATCCCTTAGAGCTTTGTCCATGCAGGACATGATACTCGTCAGGTCCTTCGTGTCCCCCAGGAGTTCAGACTTCCTGGCCAGAGTCCCGAGAGACCAGTCCAGGAAGCTGAAAACCTTGAAAATCCTGAAAATTCCCTTGACGAGGTGATCAAGCTCCGACATGGACCACATCACCTTGGCAGAGTTTAAAGCATGCCTTCTTGCCGAGTCCACAAGAGCTGAGAAGTCACCTTGGGAGGAGGAAGGCACTCCTAACCCCAAAGGTTCCCCTGTCTCATACCACATACCGGCCTTGGAAGCGAGCCGAGACGGTGGAAAAGAAAAGGTGGTCTTGACAGCTAGTCTCCGTTCCTTCATCCAATCATCCACTTTAGCGAGAGCTTTCCTGGCCGAAATTGAGTGTTTCATTTTGATGAAGGCTGAAGACTTAGTAGCTTTCTTCCTGGTAAATTGAGACTGAGGAGAACGAGGGGCCGAAGGTTGAAATTCCTCCCCATAAAGTTCCAAAAGAGAGCGAGAAAGAACCATGTAATCGCTAGAAGAGTCGGCAGGTTTTTCTTCCTCTTCCGAAATATCTTCGAGGTCCTGCTCAAGGACAACATCCCGAAAAGTTGGGCTGCCAGCAGTCTGGCAGCGAGAGCTGTTTGAATCCTGGCGCCGAGCGCCGCTAACATCCAGTCGGCGAGAAGCGGTATCGTCACAATGACGAGAAGCGGTATCGTCACGATGACGAGAGGCAGTATCGTCACGATGACGAGAAACGGAAGCGTCCTGAAGATGCAGGCTGCCGTCGCCTTGAAAATGCAGACTGCATTCATCCTGTTTCCTAAGAAACGAGGCAGTAACGTCCAGGCGTTTCGAAAGGGAAACGGAATCGTCACGGCGCCGAGAACGAGAGGCAGTATCATCCTGGCGCCGGGAGAGGAGGGAAGGAAATTCCTGGCAGCGTGCCGATGAAGAGGGTGTACGTTGTCATACGGCCGACGAAGTGCGCAGAGGTTTCTTGGGAGAGATACTAAAATCTCTCTTAGAAGAAAATCTCTCTTAGAAGAAGATCTCTTAACAGGCAAAGAGACGTCCTTACGTCTGACGGACTGAGAAGGGTGGCTGAAAGCTTTAACTAACGATGAAAGTTGTTCCTGCATAACAACCATGAAAGCTTTAGCAACCTCCGCTGGCTCTCGCGGTGCCGAAGACGGCAGTTGTCGTACGGCTTGACTGGGAGCGCTGGCAGAAGAAGCAGGGAGTCTAGCAGGATTAACTGGGCTAAGGACTCTCTGTTTCGCCCTTTTAACAGGAACATCGAAATCGTCTTCCGAAGGATCAGGGTCTCTGCTACTCGAACCGGGAGAGGGAGAGCGAGACTGCACGTCCCGGTTCCACCCTCTCTTCATTGGTCTTGATTCGTAACGCCAATTACGTCTGGGAGAACGATCAGGCGAAGACACAAACGTATCCGACACGCCTTTCCTACGGCGGTCAAGAGCAGCCTGGGAGATCGCAACAGGACTGTCTGAGGCTACGACTGACTGAGGATAAGCACCTCTCACCCCCATTCGGCTTTCGACGTACCTTCTCCCTTGGTCCTGGGAGCTTGGTAGAGGTCTAGACCTAGGGGTATGACAGATTCGATCAGTCGCCACCTCCACTGCACTTTCACAAGCACTAATTTCACCTACACCCTTACCTTTAAAGGCCTCCAACTGTGCTTTAATGGCCTCCAATTCAGCAGCTAATTTAGCATACCCAGGGTCATCCGTAGGCACAGGTCCTGTAGAAGAGGCAGGAGTCACTACATTTGGGGAAGGAATACCTTCCAAAGGGGTTACAAGCAAAGGGTCAATAGATAAATCTAAGCTAGGCTCACTAGCAGACTTTGACTTTGATTTAGCTCTTCTAACTCTATCAATCTCAAGTTTGCGCACATAGCGCTGCATAGCTAACCAATTATCATCACTTAAAACCTCGCATTCCTTGCACTTATTATCTAAAGCACATTCAAACCCCCTGCAACCCATACAGATAGTGTGAGGGTCAACCGAAAGTTTTGGCAACCTCACCTTGCAAATATCATTCACACAAACACGATAATGAATTTTCTCACTCATGATAATAAAGGAAAAAAAGACAAAAAACAAAAACAACACGATTGCCAAATCCCAACACAGTGTACTTCACCAAAAACGAAGTCCAAAAAGGCGATGAAGGGAAAGCGATCCGAAAAACTCTGAAAGGCGGACCAACGATGTTGTCGATCCGGCCGGCAGAGATAATCTGAGGAACAGAAAATGGGAATGATTCCAAGTACCACCCTGTAAGGGTTGTTAACCATCTAACCACACAACCACCACAAGGCGGTTGCCGCGATTTTCGATTAAATTCTGCCGCAGTCAGAGACTCAGCTATATATATATAACTGCCAGGTAAGTTCTATTCATAAAAATTTATTTTGAAGACCAGGGATGTAGCTATGCCCCTGACATCATGTGCTCTGGGGCGATGTGACGGAGGAGGGTCTGGATTCAGTGCCAGGTTTAATGACCCTGCGAATCCATGCAGAGATGGTGTTCTTGGTGACCCTCCTCTTAGTCCATCCTGTGCAGAAGAATAGTGCTGGCACACGAGGACGGGCTGCGGCTGTTCTCTTGAGGTATAGCCTCAAGCTCCTTACTGGGCATAGTAAGAGATGGTCTGGGTCATCTGTTACTGTACGGGGACTAGAAATCCGGAAAGAGTCGAATCGAGGATCCGCTACTCCCGGGTTCTGAGTCTTAGCAATAAACTCAGGGACGAAGCTGAATGTTACCTCCCCCATCCCCTTGAATGGGCAATGTCATACGAGAGACCATGAAGTTCGCTGACTTGCTTGGCCGAGGCCAAAGCTAGCAGGAACACCGTCTTCCATGTTAGGTGGCAATCTGATGCCTGGCGTAATGGTTCATAGGGAGGTCTCTAAAGAGACCTGAGAACTCGAACCACGTTCCATGGGGGAGGTCTCACTTCCGACTGAGGGCAGATAAGTTCATAACACCGTTTGAGTAGTGAAAGTTCTAGCGATGAAGGAATGTCCATTCCTTTCAGCCTGAAGACGAGGCTTAAGGCTGAGTGATAGCCTTTCACTGCCGACACTGATAGGCACATTTCTTCACGCAAATACATGGGGAACTGCTATTGCTGGAATAGTGGCATCAAGTGGAGAGATACCCCTTCCACGACACCAACCACAGAAGACTTTCCACTTTGCCTGGTAGACTGCTGCTGATGACTTTCTCAGGTGTCCAGACATCCTGATAGCAACTTGTTGCAAAAATCCTCTCTCAGAGAAGAGATGCTGGATAGTCTCCAGGCGTGAAGTCGTAGTGAAGCTACGGCTTTGTGGAAGATGTTGGCGTGCGGTTGTTTGAGTAAATTATGTCGTGGAGGGAGTTCTCTTGGCAGCTCCGTTAGGAGTTGCAGAAGGTCCGGGCACCATTCTGTGTGATTCCATAGCGGAGCTATGAGGGTCATTGAAAGATTGACCTATGTTCTGGTGTTGTCGAGTACCCTCCTCATCAGACAGAATGGGGGAAAGGCGTAAACGTCGATGGTGTCCCACTATTGTTGGAAAGCATCTTGCCAGAGCCTTGGGGTCTGGGACTGGGGAACAGTACAGCGGGAGCCTGAAGGTCAGGGCCGTTGCGAACAGCTCTTCAGTTGGAGAACCCCACAAAGTCAGGACTTTGTTGGCTACTAGATTATCCAAAGACCACTCGGTGATGCTCTGCTCAGGTTGTTGGCGTGCACTTTCCTCTTGCCCGGAATTAAGCGTGCCGATAGTGGTATCGAGTGGATTTCCGCCCATCTCAGTATCTCTACTGCTAGATGGGATAGTTGCTGCAAATAAGTACCTCCTTGTTTGTTAATGTAGGCCGCTACTATGGTGTTGCCGCTCATCACCACCACAGAATGACTTGCCAGGTACTGTTGGAACTGTTGAAGGGCTAGAAAGACGGCCTTCATCTCAAGGAGATTTACGTGGAGGTGCTTTTCTGACTCTGACCACAGGCCTGAGGTCGTGTGGTGCAGCACGTGGGGCCCCCCACCCTTTGTTTTTGAAGCATCTGAAAACAGCATCAAATCCTGGGGGAGGACAAGAAGATCCACTCCCTTTCGTAGGTTCTCGTCTGCCACCCACCACTGGAGGTTCGTCAGTTCCGCAGGTCCCATGGGGATCTGGATGTCCAGGGAGTCGTAAGCTTAATTCCACCGGGACTTGAGCCGCCACTGGAGGGATCTCATCCTGAGGCGACCATTGGGAACTAGACGAGCCAGCGATGAAAGGTGACCGAGGAGACGTAACCACGATTGGGCTGGAAGTTCTTCTTGTCTGAGAAAAGGTCTTACGACCTTCCTCAGCCTTGCTATCCTGTCGTCTGATGGGAAGACTTTGTGGAGAATGGTGTCTATAATCATGCCTAAGTATACCAGTCTTTGAGTGGGAAGCAGGGAAGACTTCTCGTGATTTACCATGATCCCCAGATCCTGGCAAAGTCTAAGAAGTTTGTTTCGGTGTTGAAGAAGGGTTGACACCGAGTCTGCTAGGATTAGCCAGTCGTCCAGATAACGGAGGAGATGGATGCCAATCCTGTGTGCCCAAGATGATACCAGGGTGAACACTCTGGTGAAGACTTGTGGTGCTGTGGAAAGACTGAAGCACAGCACCTTGACCTGGTATTTTCTGTTGTCTTGGCTGAATCTAAGTACTTGCTTGAAGACGGATGGACTGGGATCTGGAAGTAGGCGTCCTTTAGATCCAGTGTGCACATAAAGTCTTGCAGTCTTGCTGAACGGAGTTTGTTTGACAAACTTGTTCAGAGCTGAGAGGTCGATGACTGATCTCCAGCCTCTAGACGCCTTCTTTACAAAAAAGAGTCGACTGAAGAAGCCTGGGGATCCGTCGAGGACCTCTTGGAGAGCGCCCTTCTTCAACAGGGTCTGGACTTCTGCCCGAAGGGCTTGCCTCCTTGACGATCCCATGGCAAGGGAGTTCAATGACACTGGATTCATCCTCAAGGGAGGTAGAGATGTTATGAGCGGGACGCGATATCCTAGACTGATCACGGAGATTGTCCAGGAATCGGCCCCGAGTTGCTTCCACCTGTTTAAGCAACTTTGTAGGCATCCTCCCACTGGAGGAAATGCAGGGGGACTGCCTATCCTAGCAATTGTGGCTTCGGCTGGTCCCTCTAGGATTTTTGCCTCCCCCGGAGGACTTTTTGCCTTTCCTTTCTTTGACAGGAAAGGGCTTAGACACCATCGTCTTCGCTGCTGTTGTCGTCGTAGTGGTCTTGGCTGTACGGCACTGCTGTGGTGCTGGAGGCTTATAGGACTTGGATGTTAAAATCCTATGAAGAAGGGAGTCTTGACGAGACTTCCTCCACCTCTCAGCGGCATGTTCCACATCCTTAGGCTCGAAAAAAACGACCCCTCTATGGAGGAATGTCTGAGCCTATTGATCTCAGCGCTAGGGACCTTCTGATGGAATCTCTCAGCTACTTTATCCCGACGTTTCAGGATGGTATTTGCCCACAAATTCGAGACTTGGTGGGCCAGAAACTCGATCAGGCGAGTACCTGAGAGAAGGAAGGTTTCCATAGCTTTCCTGGTACGTTCCTTGAAGAAATCCACAGAAAATATCAGGATACCTAAGGTCCCAAACCAGATATCGAGCCACGAAGTAGCTTGCATAGCACACTTCGCGACCTTCTCCTGATTGAGGATCTCGGCTGCCGAGAACGAGACCTGCCAGTTGGAGAGTCCCTCAAGAGGGACTCCCCTGGTTAGCTCTTCCAGTGAGAGGTGAAGTGGAAGAGCTAGCAGGGCTCCTCTAGGATCTCGAAGTACCTCCTCTGCTGTACGCAAGGAGGTGGGAGGAGCTTGTTGGTGGTACCGGAACGGTTGGAGGAGGACATCTCGAAGAGCTGTTGTGAGATCTTGTCTCTGGTACTCTTTACCCCTTGAGACCAGGACAGGGCTGCACTGGTCTGAGACGGCTTTTGAGTACCAAAGACGCGGTCTAAGACTGTGTTTTTGCCCTCTTGAGGAGGGATCTCTGGGTCAGAAAACCTGTTGAAAGCCCTCAGAGTCAGAACTTGCCAAAACGTGTGTTCTGATTCTTGCTGGTCTCCTCCTGTTGTAAGACTTGCAGCGAAGTCGCCTTCTATCCCCGAAGGCTCTTCTTGGGGAGAGTCACGGACATTCCCTAGTGGAGGACTTAGGCAATGTTATGGAGTCTTTGGATTCCTTCCTGGGAAGGATGTAAGATTCCAACATTGACGAGGGTGGCATGTTTCTTCCAATCCCTGACTGAGTGGACCTCTTGGCGTGAAGAGAGGTTTTCTCCATTGGTGCGATGGGGGAAAGTCTCTCCTCGCGTGATTCCCTTGGAGATGGGAAATCTTCGTCTGAAAGGGAAGGAGAGGCAGTCTGAGGAATAGAAGGAATTTGCCTCGAAGGTCTGCATGGAGTCATTTTCACCCTTGGGGAAGTGACCGCGTCTAGAACTCCTCTTTTTCTCTTCAATGGGGTAGAGGAAGCCATGGTTCCATGTCCCAATTCAGAGAGGACAGGCTTGAAAGCCTGAGTTGTTGCTCTGATCAAGGCACCGAACCAGGGCTGTTGGCTGACAGACTCACTGTCAGACATACCCCTTGAAGGGAAAGGGACTGAATGATCCCTGGGAGGAGTCACTGTAATTGGTGGGTTCGCCTGTGGTAGCTTTGGGACCTTGAACCCCTCTGTAAGTTTCACTTCTCCCACAATGCGCGGTGGTATGCACTTGCGGGGAGGGGAATGAGGTGAGGGCGACCTTGCCGGACGTCGTTCTTTGAGATGTGTAGCTTCGCGCGCGGGAGGACATTGACGCTCGCGCGCGGGAGAATAATGGCACTCGTGCGAGGGAGAATAATGGCACTCATGCGAGGGAGAATAATGGCGCTCATGCGAGGGAGAATATCAGGGATCGTGAAAGGGACACTAGTGGCGCGCGCAGGAGAATATTTGCGCGCGTGGGCGAGCAAGAGAATCACGAAGAGTGCGCGGGCACGCGAGTGTGTGTTTGCGCGCATCTGTTACAGCCGTAAGGTGTGCAGGAAAATGTCCCCTAGCGCGCGGGAGAATGTTGGTGAGCATCCCTAAGAGAGGATTGACGAGCATGCGCATATCCTTGTGGATGCACGCGGGAGAAGGCTGGCGCCCAGGTGAGCGCTGGCGAGTTGGTAAGGGTTGGCGCACGGGTGAAGGCAGCATGGCTGACTTGTCAGTAGTCCTGCTATCAGGAGAAAGTTGGCGCGCAGGTTTTACCTGGCGCGTAGGATGGTGCGCAGGAGCAGGAGATCGATGGCGCGCAGGTAATTAGTACGCAGGTAAGCGCTGGCGCGCAGGCGAGTGTTGGCAGGCAGATGGGCGCTGGCGCATAGGAGATCGTTGTTCGCGTAAGCGTAGGGCGCAGTGTGCACAGGGCGCGCAGATCATTGGTGCATGTGCGCATGAGGGCGCGCATGGGGCGTGGAGGAACTATGCTCTTGTTGGAGCGTACTGTATGCGCATGTTGGCGCGTACGCTCTTGATGCCCTGTGTTAGGGTAAGAAGGAAGATCAGCACGTAGTGATGGGGCCTGATGAGCTACTAAAGAGCGCTTGTCAGGTTTCGTGGGAGCGTAGCGCGTAGGTTGTTGGCGCGCAAAAGCACGTTCGGTTGGAGCCTTGTCAGGCCCATGCAGGAACAGCGACGGCAGGTCGGCAGGTCTGTCAGGTGGAAGGTCGACGTGTCCTTTAAAAGGACGACCTTCCACCGAAGGAGATCGAAAACGATCTGCAGAGAGGTCCAGGACCAATGCAGGTGCAGTGACAGATGATCGGTCTAGAAGCTCCTCTGCGGGAGACTGCATAGAAAACGTTGAACCAAAGAGGCGTCTCCTCACCGCAGGTGGAGGAAGGCCTCTATGGCAAAGAGGAAGGCGAGCCTTCCGACGGATGCACCCTCTGGTGGCCGTTGGTTCAGCAAGCTGACCTTCACCAGTCCTCCAAAGAAGAGTCTCTGTAAGTGAACTCCCCCAAGGGAAAGAAACACTAGCACGAGAGACTGATGATGGACTTAGTTTCCCCCTCGTAGGTTGATCAGGAATGGGAGAAACTAAGCCGTCAGCTACCGTAGAATTTGGAGTGGAAGAGGAGATAGGTGAAACCGCATTGGATACCTCTGACACCACAACGTCGACAAGAGACAGAGGATCAACCTCTGACGGTGACGACGATTGCTTGACAGCGGCACCCAATCGGATGTAGTTAAGCAAAAATTCCTTGGAGGGCAAACCCGTAAGCCCCAAGGAGGACCAAAGCAGAAACATGACAAATTCGGAGATAATTTGTATTTTTCCTCACTATACAAACCTTAGCTATTTACATTGGGGGTATTACTTTCGGCATAGCTGAAATGGCGAGCCATTAGATTTTAACGAGGGTTAACTACCCCCTCGCTAGTTAGTGAGGGGGAAGGGGAGGGGTAGCTAGCTACCCCTCCCCCTCACACACCGGTGAACTGGTTACCTTCGCTTAGAGGTAGGACTTCACGGGGGACAGGGCTGGCGGGCAAGTATGTGTAAATAGCTATGGTTTGTATGGTTAGGAAAAATACAAATTATCTCCAAATTTGTCATTTGTTCCGTAACTGAAATACAAACCACACTATTTACATTGGGTGACTTAACCCTTAGGTAGGGTGATAAGTCCCAGCCTTACTGGCTTTGGCTTTGCCCGGGGACTCAAAATCCGAGTGTGTATCACTCGAGATAAGGAGTCCTACAAAGGAACGTGCGGCCTATATAAGCTTGTGTGTGAAGGAATGAAGTGTGACCCGTCCTAGGAAGTCGACCTGAAGTCCTTAGATGGAGCTCTAGGCTAGGACGTTCCCAATACCACCTCGTCAGGGTATGGGGGACGCGACAGTATTATCTAATACTAGGAACACAAGGAAGCATGGTTTACCTGCAGTGGTTTGAGGTCAGCTGTGCAGAGAACCCAGGATGCTGCTTTCCCCAAGAGAGGGGAGGATGAAGAAAAGAGTAAGGGCCAGGCATACTTTTTCATTCATGCAGATTAAAACCAGGTAACAATGCCCTCAACCTTCTGCTGCTTGTTCATTAAGGAGCCTGAGGTTAGACCAGCTGTTGTGTAGCCATCACAAGGCCGATAGAGAACAAGCCTCCTGTGGGTCACGCCCTGCAGGTAGCGGGCTGTGAAGGTCGTTTGACGCTTCCACACCCCAATCTGCGTCACTGAGAAGTTTCTCTTGAATGTCAGGGACGTAGTGATGCCTCTGACATCGTGTGCTCTAGTGCGACGTGACGGAGGAGGGTCTGGATTCAGGGAGAGATGGATGACCCTGCGAATCCAAGCTGAGATGGTGTACTTCGTGACCCTCCTCTTCGTCCTCCGTGTGCTCACAAACAGGGCTTGCACTCGAGGACGAACTGCAGCTGTTCTGTTAAGATAGAGCCTCAGACTCCGTACTGGGCACACTAGGGGATGGTCTGGGTCATCTGTTACAGAACGGAGACTAGAAATCCTGAAGGAGTCGAACCGTTGGTCCGGAACTCCAGGATTTTGAGTCTTAGCAACAAACTCAGGGACGAACCCAGATGTTACCTCCCCTCATCCCCTTGAATGGGCGACGTCGTGCGAGAGACCATGAAGTTCACTGATTCGCTTGGCTGAGGCCAGAGCGAGCAGGAACATCGTCTTATAAGTCAGGTGACGATCAGAAGACCTGGCGTAATGGTTCGAACGGAGGTCTCTTAAGAGACCCGAGGACACGAACCACGTTTCATGGAGGAGGTCTCACTTCCGACTGAGTGCAGGTGAACTCGTAGCTTTGTATGAGTAGTGAATGTTCCAGCGAGGAAGAAATGTCCATTCTCTTCAGCCTGAAGGCCAGGCTTAAGGCTGAGCGTTAGCCTTTCACCGCCGAGACCGAAAGGCGCATTTTTTCCCGCAAATACACAAGAAACTCCGCTATTGCTGGAATAGTGGCATCGAGAGGAGAGATGCCCCTTCCACGACACCAACCACAGAACACTCTCCACTTCGCCAGGTAGACCACTGCAGATGACTTTCACAGGTGTCGAGACATCCTTTCCGCAACTTGTTGCGAAAAGCCTCTCTCTGTGAGGAGATGCTGGATAGTCTCCAGGCCTGAAGCTGATGCGATGCTACGGCTTTGTGGAAGATGTTGCATTGTGGTTGTTTGAGTAGCTCGTGTCATGGAGGAAGGTCTCTCGGGAATTCCGTCAGGAGCTGCAGAAGGCCCGGGAACCACTCTGCATGATGCCATAGCGGAGCTATTAAGGTCATTGCCAGGTTGCCCGATAGTCTGGTCTTGTTGAGCACCCTTCTCATCAGATCAAACGGTGGGAAGACGTAAACGTCGATGTTGACCCACCGTTGTTGGAAGGCATCTTACCAGAGTGCCTTGGGGACCGGGACTAGGGAACAGTACAGTGCAGCGGAAGCTTGAAGTTCAAGTCTGTCGCGAACAGGTCCACCATCGGGGAACCACACAAAGTCAGGACTTTGTTGGGTACTAGCGGATCCAAAGACCACTCGGTACTCACTATCTGCAAAGCTCTGCTCAGACTGTCGACAAGCACATTCCTCTTGCCCGGAATGAAGCGAGCCGATAGTGGAATCGAGTGGGCTTCGGTCCATCTCAGTATCTCTACTGCAAGATGGGATAGCTGTTGCAAAAGGGTACCTCCCTGCTTATAGATATAAGCCACTACCGTGGAGTTGTCGCTCACGACACCACGGAGTGGGCCGCCAGGATCTGTTGGAATTGTTGAAGTGCCAGATATACGGCCTTCATTCTAGCAGATTATGTGGAGTCACTTTTCTGATTCTGACCAGAGGCCTGAGATCCTGTGGTTCAGAACGTGGGCCCATAACCCTTCTTTTTGAAGCGTCCGAAAACAGCATCAAATCCGGGAGGAGGATGAGAAGATCCACTCCCATTTGAAGGTTTCCCTCCGTCCCCCACCACTGAAGGTCCGTTCGTTCCGCAGGACCCATAGGAACCAGAATGTCCAGGGAATCGAGGCCTTGATTCCCCCGGGACTTGAGCCGCCATTGCAGGGATCTCATCCTGAGGCGGCCGTTTGGAACCAGACGGGCCAAGGAGGAAAGGTGTCCTAGGAGATATAACCACGATTGGGCTGGAAGCTCTTCTCGTCTGAGGAACGGATCTGTGACCCTCCTCAGCCTTGCTATCCTGTCGTCTGATGGAAAGGCTTTGTGGAGATTGGTGTCCAATATCAATGTCATTGAGATGGAGGCAGAGAAGACTTCTCGGGATTTACCATGATCCCTAGATTTTGGAAAAGTCCCAGAAGCTTGTCTCGGTGTCGAAGAAAGGTCGACTCCGAGTCTGCCAGGATCAGCCAGACGTCCAGATAGCGGAGGAGAAGGATGCTGATCCTGTGTGCCCACGAAGATATCAGGGTGAACACTCTAGTGGATAACTGGGGTGCTGTGGAGAGACCGAAACACAGCACCTTGAACTGGTAGATCTTGTTGTCTAGGCTGAACCTTAAGTACTTCCTGGAAGACGGATGGATTGGGATCTGGAAGTACGCGTCCTTCAGATCCAGTGTACACATGAAGTCTGACCGTGTCTGCTGTCTCCACGCTGAACGGAGTTTGTTTGACAAACTTGTTCACAGATGAGAGGTCGATGACGGGTCTCCAGCCTCCAGACGCCTTCTTTACGAGAAAGGGTCGACTGAAGGAGCCTGGGGAGCCGTCGACAACCTCCTGGAGAGACTCCTTCTTGAGCATGGTCTCGAATTCTGCCCGAAGGCCTAGCCCCTTTAGTGATCCAAGGCAAAGGCGCTCAACGCCACTGGATTCGCTGTCAGGGGAGGAAAAGACGTTAAGAACGGGACGCGATATTCCTGACTGTTCACGGAGATCATCCAGGAATCGCACTCAAGTTGCTGCCACCTGAATGCGCAACCTGCCGGCATCCCCCCACTGGTGGACATGCAGGTGGATTGCCATTCCTAGTGCTTGCGGCCTTGGCTGCTCCCACTAGGATTCTTGCTTCCCTTGGAGGACTTTCAACCCCTCTTGTCTTTGACAGGAAAGGGCTACAGCTTGGACACGTTCGTCTTTGCTGCCGCTGCCGGTTTCGTCGTCTTGGAGTGGCGAGGATGTTGAGGTGCTGGAGGTTTGTAGGTCTTATATGTAAGAGCCCTTTGGAGAAGAGAATCGTGGTTCAATTTCCTCCACCTCTCAGCTGCCTGTTCCGCATCCTTGGGCTCAAACAGACTCTTTCCCAAGATGGAAGAGTGTCTGAGCTTGCAGGTATCCACAGCTGGGACCCTCGAGTGGAACCTCTCAGCCACCGCATCACGTCGTTTCAAGATCGAGTTGGCCCACAAGTTCGAAACTATGTGGGCCAGAAACTCGATGGAACGTGTGCCCGAGAGAAGGAAGGTCTCCAGGGCTTTCCTGATGCTCTCCTTGGACAGATCCTCGGGTCGCAGCAGGATGCCCAGAGACCCTAGCCAGACATCCAGCCACAAAGTGGCCTGTATGGCGCACTTTGCGACCTTCTCCTGACTCAGGATCTCTGTTGCCGAGAATGTCACCTGCCGGCTAGAGTGTCTCTCAAGAGAGACTCCCCTGATAAGCTCTTCCACGGAGTGGTGTTCTAAATCATGGCGAACTGTGGAGAGATCCCGAACAGCCGGCTGGTCTGAACAGGAACAGTCCTCCGAAGAGGAGTCTCTATGAGTGGCCTCTCTCGCGAATGAGAGAGGTGAACACTTCGTAGAAGAGACTAGAAGACACTGATGATGGCGCCCCTTAGGGCTGTTGGATCAGCAAGCTGCCCTATAAGGAGCAATCCTCCGAAGAGGAGTCCTTACGAGTGGCCTCCCTCGCGAACGAGAGGGGTCACAAGATTGATCCTGCAGCTGATCAGCCCCTTGAGCATAGCTGCAGGTGCGACCGCTCAGCGCCAAGAGCATAGTCGCACAAAATTCCATGGTCCGGCCTTGCAACCACTCAGCCCCTTAAGCATGGTTACAAGAGCGGTCGCTCAGCACCAAGAGCATAACCGCCCGAGGACCAGGAAAATCCATCCAGGAATTATTAAGGTAAGAGAAGTTCCCACCCCCCACAGGGGGAAAAAACTCGTACCTGGGAAGGGAACCTCCCTCGGAAGGGAAGTTACCTACTCCTGGAGGCGAACCTCCTGAGCGTTCTAAGATAAACTAAAGAGCTGACAGTTGTCACGGGAGAACTTCTAAGAGAAGGGAACACGCCCATGACGATGTCCTAGAGAGGCGGCAGCAACAGCAGACTCCCACGGCACAAACAGGGCAGCTCTGCTTCGTTGGCACATTTAGGCAAATGAAGAAACCACATCGTAACTGGGGAAAAATAAAATAAATAATTAGTTAACAAAAATTCCCCCGGGAGGAACTCCGAAGAGAAACCCCGAGGGAATAGGAACATGACAAATTCGAAGATAATTTGTATTTTTCCTAACCATACAAACCTTAGATATTTACAGAGGGTTTACCTTTTAGCGCAGCTGAAATGACGAGCCAATAGTTTTAACGAGGGTTAATTACCCCCGCGCTAGTTAGCGGGGGGTGGGGAAGGGTAGCTTGCTACCCCTCCCCCCTCCACACACCGGTGACTTGCTTCACTTCACTTAGAGGTAGGACTTGACTTGGGGGTCAGGGACGGCGGGCACATATGTGTAAATAGCTAAGGTTTGTATGGTTAGGAAAAATACAAATTATCTTCGAATTTGTCATTTGTTCCGTAACCGAAATACAAACCACGCTATTTACAGAGGGTGACTTACCCATTAGGAAGGGTGGAAAGTCCCCAGCCTTACTGACTTCGGCTTGCCTGGGGTCTCGATCCCTCAGTGAGCAGCACTAGAGAGAGGGAGCCCCTGTACCTCACAAGTTCCTAGCATCGCTAGGAACGAGTGGCCTACATAAGCAGTGTGAGGAGGAGAGTGTGACTCGTCCTATGAAGTTGACCTTGAGACCTTCAGATAGGAATTCTAGGATAGGACGTTCCCCATACCACCTCGTCAGGGTATGAGAGACGCAACAGTATTAAGCTTAATACTAGGAGCACAAAGAAGCATGGGTTACCTGCAGAGGTCGAGGTCAGCTATGCGAGGACCAGGATGCTGCTTCCCCAAGAGAGGGGAGAATGAAGAAAGAAGTAAGGGTCAGACATACTCTTTCATTCACGCAGACTAAGACCGGGTAACAACGACCTCAACCTACTGCTACTTGTCCAAAAAGGAGCCTGAGGTTAGACCAGCTGTTGTGCAGCCACCACAGGGCCGATAGAAAACGTATCGAGGCTCCTGTGGGTCACGTCTTGCAGGTAGTGGGCTGTGAAGGTCGTTTGACGCTTCTAGACCCCAGCTTGAAGTACCTGCGTCACAGAGAAGTTTCTCTTGAAGGTCAGGGATGTAGCAATACCCCTGACATCGTGGGCCCGAGGGCGACGTGACGGAGGAGGGTCAGGATTCAGGGCATGGTGGATAACCCTTCGAATCCAAGCTGAGATGGTGTTCCTGGTGACCCTCCTCTTTGTCCTGCCTGTTTTCACAAACAAAGCTCGCACATGAGGACGGACTGCAGCCGTTCTCTTCAAGTAGTGCCTCAGACACCTCACTGGACATAGTAGCAGCTGGTCTGGGTCGCTTGTTACAGAACGGAGACTCGCGATCCTGAAAGAGTCGAACCGAGGATCCGGCACTCCAGGATTCTGAGTCTTGGCCACAAACTCAGGGACGAACCTGAACGTTACCTCCCCCCCATCCCCTTGAATGGGCGATGTCGTACAAGAGACCATGAAGTTCACTAACTCGCTTGGCCGAAGCCAAGGCGAGTAGGAAAGCCGTCTTCCAAGACAGGTGGCGATCGGAGGCCTGGCGTAATGGCTCGAAGGGAGGTCTCTTAAGAGACCTGAGGACTCAAACCACGTTCCAAGGAGGGGGTCTCACTTCCGACTGGGGGCAGGTAAGCTCATAGCTACGTATGAGTAAAGAGAGTTCTAGCGATGAAGAAATATCCACGCCTTCAATCTGAAGGCCAAGCCTAAGGCTGAGCGATAGCCTTTCACTGCCAAGACAGAAAGGCGCATTTCTTCTCGTAGATACACGAGGAAGTCCGCTATTGCTGGAATAGTGGCATCGAGTGGAGAGATACCCCTTCCACGACACCAACCACAAAAGACTCTCCACTTTGCTTGGTAGACTCCCTCAGAGGACCTTCGCAGGTGCCGAGACATTCTCTCCGCAACCTGTTGCGAAAAGCCTCTCTCCGCGAGGAGACGCTGGATAGTCTCCAGGCGTGAAGCCGAAGCGAGGCTACGGCCCTGTGAGGGACGCCGGAGTGGGGTTGTCTGAGAAGCTCGTGTCGTGGAGGAAGCTCCCTTGGGAGTTCCGTCAGGAGTTGCAGAAGGTCCGGAAACCATTCCGCGTGATGCCATAGCGGAGCTACCAGTCATGGAACAGTTGACCGATAGTCTGGTCCTGTTGAGCACCCTTCTCATCAGACAGAACGGTGGGAAGGCATACACGTCGATGTTGTCCCACCGTTGTTGGAAAGCATCTTGCCAGAATGCCTTGGGGTCCGGGACTGGTGAACAGTACAGGGGCAGCTTGAAGTTCAAGGCTGTCGCGAACAAGTCCACAGTCGGGGAACCCCACAAAGTCAGGACTTTGTTGGCTATCTGAGGATCCAAAGACCACTCGGTACTCACTATCTGCGAAGCCCTGCTCAAACTGTCGGCGAGCACATTCCTCTTGCCAGGAATGAAGCGAGCTGACAGTGTTATCAAGTGGGTCTCGGTCCACCTCAGAGTCTCTACTGCAAGATGGGATAGCTGTTGCGAAAAAGTGCCTCCCTGCTTGTTGATATAAGCCACTACCGTGGTGTTGTCGCTCATCACCACCACGGAGTGACCCGCCAGGGACCGTTGGAACTGCTGAAGAGCCAGAAAGACGGTCTTCAATTCTAGCAGGTTGATGTGTAGGCACTTTTCTGATTCTGACCAAAGGCCTGAGGCCCTCTGGTTCAGAACGTGCGCCCCCCACCCTTCTTTTGACGCGTCCGAAAACAGAGTCAATTCCGGGGGGAGGACGAGAAGACTCACTCCCTTCCGCAGGTTCTCGTCGGCCAGCCACCACCACAAGTCCGTCTGTTCCAGAGACCCCATTGGGATCAGAATGTCCGGGGAATCGGATCCTTGATTCCACCGGGACTTGAGCTGCCATTGAAGGGATCTCATTCTGAGGCGGCTGTTTGGAACCAGACGGGCCAGGGAGGATAGGTGGCCTATGAGACGCAACCACGATTGGGCGAGGAGTTCTTTTCGCCTGAGGAAGGGTTCCGCCACCCTCCTCAGCCTTGCTATCCGGTCGTCTGATGGAAAGGCTTTGTGGAGATTGGTGTCTATTAGCATGACTAGATAAACCAGTCGTTGGGACGGCTGCAGAGAGGACTTCTCGAGGTTTACCACGATCCCCAGATCCTGGCAAAGATCCAGAAGCCTGTCTCGGTGCCGAAGAAGGGTCGACTCCAAATCTGCTAGGATCAGCCAATCGTCCAGGTAACGAAGGAGACGAATGCCGTTCCTGTGCGCCCAAGATGAAATCAGGGTGAACACTCTGGTGAACACCTGAGGCGCCGTGGAGAGACCGAAACACAGCACCTTGAACTGGTAGATCTTGTTGTCTAGGCAGAATCTCAGGTACTTCCTGGAAGACGGATGGATTGGGATCTGGAAGTACGCGTCCTTTAGATCCAGTGTACACATGAAGTCTTGTGGTCTCACCGCAAGTCTGACCGTGTCTGCTGTCTCCATGCTGAACCGGGTTTGTTTGACCAACCTGTTCAGAGCTGAGAGATCGATGACGGGTCTCCAGCCTCCAGTAGCTTTCTCTACAAGAAAGAGTCGACTGAAGAAGCCTGGGGAGCCGTCCACGACCTCCTGGAGAGCACCCTTCTCGAGCATGGTCTCGACTTCGGCCTGAAGGGCCAGCCCATTTGCCGATCCCGTGGCATAGGAGCTCAACGACACTGGATTCACTGTCAGGGGAGGTTGAGATGTTGTGAACGGGACGCGATAACCTTGGCCGATCACAGAGACCGTCCAAGCATCGGCCCTGTGTTGCTGCCACCTGCGGACGCAACGCTGAAGGCATCCCCCCACAGGTGGACATGCAGGGGGACTGCCACCCCTAGGGCTTGCAGCCGCAGCCGCCACCCCTAGGAGTCTTGCCTCCCCTGGAGGACTTACCGACCCTCTTGACCTTGGCTGGAAAGGGCTGGGGCTTAGACACCACTTTCTTAGCTGCCGGTGCCTGTTTGGGAGCCTTACGAGGCTGTTGCTGCTGTTGTGGCGGGGCTGGAGGCTTATAGGGCCGAGTTGTAAGGGCCCTGAGGAGGAGGGAGTCCGTGCTGGATTTCCTCCACCTCTCAGCCGTTTGCTCCATGTCTTGAGGCACAAACAGGCTCTCCCCCAGAAGGGAAGCATGTCGGAGCCTACACACATCTACGGCGGGGACTTTCGGATGGAATCTCTCGGACACAGCATCGCGACGCTTCAACACCAAGTTAGCCCACAGGGTGGTAACCTGGTGCGCCAAAAACTCGATGGAGCGGGTGCCCGAGAGCAAGAAGGTCTCTAGGGCCTTCCTATTGGTCTCCTTGGACAAGTCCTCCGATCACAATAGGATGCCCAGAGATCCTAGCCAGAAGTCCAGCCACGAAGTGGCCTGCATGGCACACTTAGCGACCTTCTCGTGGTTAAGGATCTCTGCCGCCGAGAACGACACCTGCCGGGCAGAGAGTTTCTCAAGGGGAACTCCCTTCGCCAGCTCCTCCACAGAGTGATGGAGAGGAAGAGCGAGGTTGTGCTCACCCAGGATCTCGAAATACCTCCTCTGCTGGAGGCGAGGAGGAGGGATGAGCTTGTTCCCGGCAGTGGAACGACTGGAGGAGGCAAGAAGTGCGAGCTGAGCGTTGGCCCTAGCCCTGGCACTCTTCAGCCCCCGAGACCAGGGCAGAGCTGCACTGGTCTTAGGGGCCTTCCGAATGTCAAACACTTCATCCAGAATCATGTCTTTGCCTTCACGGGGGGCGATGACTGGATCCGTAAGCCCGTTAAGTTGCCTTATCAGGCTTAGGACCTGCCAGAAGGCATGTTCGGATTCTTGCTGTTCTCCTCCCTGCGGGCTGGCAGCTAAGTCTCCTGCCCAAGGAACCTCTTCCTGAGGTGATACGTGGACATTCCCCTGGTTAGTCGTGGGTTCCTGACGAATCCTTGCAGAGGATTTAGGGACGGTCTTGGAATCCTTGGATTCCCTCCTGGGAGGGATACAGGATCCCAACAACGAGGTTCGAGGGGCCCTTCCTCACGAGACGATTCTCCTGCCTGAAGCGAAGTCTCCCCCCCTGGTGCCGAGGGGAAGACTACCGCCCCACTGGACTCACCTGAGGACGGAAAGGCCTCGTCCACGGGAGAAGGAGAGAGTACTCGTGCAGGAGAAGGGACCTTCGCGACCGACCTCTTGGGAACCAACTTCGCCCTGGGGGAAGTCACCACGAAGTCCACTCTTCTCTTTCTCTTCAGCGTAGGAGAGACAGCCGTTGGTTTGTTACCCTGGCCGGCGAGTGCTGGTTTCATAACCCTCACTAACGCCCGTGCCAGAGGACCAAACCAAGTCTGCTGCTCCAAGGACACAGAGTCCGAAATCCTCGCTAAAGGGAAAGGGATCGGGCGATCCTTTGGAGTGGACACGACGGTACCTGCCTGAAAAGAAGGTGGGGAAGAATGATGTACTAACCTCTCCTCGTCCTGCACTACCAACCTGTGTTTGGATGGAGGTGATGCCGAGTGCCGTCTAGGAGCACGCGTTCCTGCTGCTACCACCGGCTGCGGAATTCGCCGCGAAAGATGGTCGCGCGGGAGTGCGGGCGCGCAGGTGGATGATCCCGCTGGAGCGAAGGTGGATGATCGCGCGGGCGCACAGGTGAGCGGTCGCGCGGGCGCGCAGGCAAGTGGTCGCGCGGGGGCGCAGGCGAGTGGTCGCGCGGGCGCACAGGCGAGCGGTCGCGCGGTCGCGCGGGCGCGCAGGCGAGTGGGCGCGAGGGTGGGCAGGTAAATGAACGCGTGTCCGAGGCGACGAACGCAAGCGTTGGCGCGACGGCGAGGGAACGCGCTGCAGCGTAGGTGAGGAAGATCGCTGGCGATGTAGATCCACAGGCGATCGATGACGAGCTGGTGAGTGCAGTCGCTCAAGTTGGCGATGGCGCGATGTGGCATGTCGACGCACTGGCGTGCGATGGTGAGCAGCATGCGCAGGTGAATGACCGCGTAATGGCAAGCGATGGCGAGCAGCATGCGCAGGTGAATGATCGCGTGATGGGGTGCGATGGTGATCAGCATCCGCAGGAGGGCGATCGTGCAGGGGCGAGCGATGGCGAGCAGCATGCGCAGGAGGGCGATCGCGTGATGGCGAGCGATGGCGAGCAGCATGCGCAGGTGGGCGATCGCGTGATGGGGTGCGATGGTGATCAGCATCCGCAGGAGGGCGATCGTGCAGGGGCGAGCGATGGCGAGCAGCATGCGCAGGAGGGCGATCGTGCAGGGGCGAGCGATGGCGAGCAGCATGCGCAGGCGGGCGATCGCGCGATGGCGAGCTAGAAGCTGGCGAACCATGTTCCTTCAGGAGCGTTGGAGAACGTTGGCGCGCTAGCTGTCGCTGTTGAATAGGCGATACTAAGATCGCCTGTGCGCGCTGGCAAGCAGGTGAACGCTGGCGAGGAGGTAATCGCTGGCGCGTAGGTGATCGCTGGCGAGCTGGAGATCGCTGGCGAGCAGAAGGTCGACGCGTCATGTGAAAGGACAGGTGGTGCGGCGCGTTCACGAGCAGGAACTGGGAGATCGCTGGCGCGTTGGCGAACATGTGTTTTTGACACACGCGCAGCACGATGTTGCGTAGCCACAGGACCAGGCAGATGGTGAGCAGGGAGCTCAGCAGGAACTAAAGGGTGGTCAGAGACCGCAGGGCGATGGTCCTCAAATGAGCGCTGACGCTCAGAAGAGAGCTGATGAGCAGGAGAGCGCTGGCGAGGGGGGCGAACATCAGGAGAGAGCCGACGAGCAGGTGAGCGTCGGTGAGCAGGAGATCGTCGACGAGCAGGAGAGCGCTGAAGGTCAGGAGAGCGCTGGCGAGCAGGAGAGCGCTTGTGCGCTAGCACTGCTCGCGTAAGGGAAGGATCCCTTAGCCCCGAAGGGACCGTTGCCCGTCGGGTGACGAGTTCTCCAGAAGGCGAAGATCTGGCAGGAGATGGTGAGCGGTCTGCAGAGAGGTTCAAGGAAGGCGGAGCTGTAGGTTGAGGCTGACGAGGAGAGTCCCCCCCAGAGGATGAAGACCCAAAAAGGCACCTCTTAGTCCCCCTGTAAGGGGAAGGGAGGTCCTTGTGGCGTAGCGGACGGTGAGCCTTACGGCGGAGGCGGCCTCGGGAAAGATCGTCGGGTCCATCGGTCCTCCGAAGGGGAATCTCCGTCAAAGCACTTCCCTCAGAAGGAAGCTGAGCAGCAGCCGAGACCGAAGGACTCACTTCCCCCTTCGAAGGATGTACGGAAGGAGGAGGAGAGCCTTTAGCACCATCACCCGCAACAGCACCTGCGGCGGATTGCCCAGCCACGTCGGAGGCCTCTGTCACCACGACGTCGACAATAGACAGAGGGTCTACCTCTGCTACCGCCGGCGACTGCTTAACAGCGGCCCCCAACGAGACAAGGTCAATAAGAGCGACCCTGGAGGGCAAGCCCTTAAGCCCCAGGGACGACCAAATCTGTAAAAGATCATCACTGGATAAGGCATTATCAATAACCTCCCCCGGAGGAGGAGGGGGAACCGCCTCGCTATGGGAGGCGACGCCCTCTCCCCCCACCGAAGGTCGGGAAACAGAACAAGGGCCTGCGCGCCCACTCGGCCGACTCTCCTTAGGAGGCGGACGAGGGGGAGCTTCGGAGGAGGTTTGGGCGGCAGAAGAAGAGTCCCGAGAACCTTCCTCCTTCAAGGCTAACCCCGGAGGAGAACGGTCTCTCTTGGACTTCTTCTTACGCCGACGGCCAAACCTCTCCCACTGGGAGGCAGACCACTCTCTGCACTCACGGCACATGTTCTCCTGGTCACACCGTCGGCCCCAACTTTGAGGGCAGAGGGTGTGCGGATCCGTATTCACGTCCGACAGGAAAGTCCCACAAGGACGACCGGCAACTCCAGGGCAAGTACGCATCGTAAATAATATAGAAGAAATAACTGAAGGTCAACTTCCAACCAACACACACGCTGAAAAGAAAAAGCAGAAAATTAAAGGCTGTCACGAGGGCGATGAGCAGACACGTCTGATCACCGCCGAGCTAAAAGTGAAGTGAAGCAAGTCACCGGTGTGTGGAGGGGGGAGGGGTAGCAAGCTACCCTTCCCCACCCCCCGCTAACTAGCACGGGGGTAATTAACCCTCGTTAGAACTATTGGCTCGTCATTTCAGCTGCGCTAAAAGGTAAACCCTCTGTAAATAGCGTGGTTTGTATTTCGGTTACGGAACAAATAAGAATTACAAACCAAGTATGCCCCCTCCTCCCCCACTGACATTCACGGGAGAAGGGGGAGGGCGGAGAACTGTAACAAAAACAGAATTATAACAATTATAATTATGTAATTCATTTAAGAATGTTCACAAATAGTAAGAACGACTGAACCCCGAAGGGAAGTGTTCTCCACAGAAACTGAAAAGTTAACAAATACAATTAGATTCATTGAAAATAATCGAGACAATTAACGGAATAGCAACTCAACCCGCAACAGGAAAGAGGCTACCGTAATAGTACGTAGTAGTAGTAAAAGGGTGAACGACCTCGAGTAGAGAGAGAGACCATAGTCAAACTAAACTCCCACGTTCCCTTCGCTGAGAGACCAAGTTCCCCGCAGGGAAGGAGGAACAGCAGGGAAAACAGATGAAAGGAGAAAGTCCAACGATGACGATTCCCCACAGCGGCCGAAAAACGGAAGCCGAAAGAACGACCGAAGGACCAAGAGATCGTGCCCCATGACGTGCAACCACGGTGGCCTGGAACTACGCGGTGACATTGACGTACACTACACACACACAGCACAAACACTGAAAAGGAAACTTACTATATTCCTATACCCAAATATATATATAAACATAAAGAATGTTTATATATATATATATATTAAGTATAAGAAAAAGTAAGTAATTAAGTAAAGACAAAACATTAATGGCTGCCAAGCGAGGGTGAGAGCAGACACATCTGCCCACCACCCGAGCCAAAAGCGAAGTGAACCAGTTCACCGGTGTGTGAGGGGGGAGGGGTAGCTAGCTACCCCTCCCCTACCCCCTCACTAACTAGTGAGGGGGTAGTTAACCCTCGTTAAAATCTAATGGCTCGCCATTTCAGCTACGCCGAAAGTAATACTGTACCCCCAATGTAAATAGTGTGGTTTGTATTTCGGTTACAGAACAAAAAGAGGTTAGTGACATGTCCTCCTTCCAACAAAAAACTACCACCTTCCAACAAAAAACCTTTGTCCAAGTCAGGTCTTTGTAGTTCAAGTGAGGTCGTTTTGCGTATTTTACGATGGAAGTTTTAGAAACTTGTAACGTCTGCAGTAATCCTTACTTGAAAGCATTTCGGTGAATTCCAATGTTAATCATTTTCTTAAAACTTCATAATGTAATAGCCCAACGTTTACAGTATCCCAAGTGCAGTACTAAGCTAAGACAAAGAAGAAACGGCGATGTGGGTATACAGAAGTTAAGACGTCACAGTCACAACACCCCGGTGACCCACAAGTTTCGTCGTCGCCTTCATAAAAGTAAGTCATTAATTTCTTTAATCTTATATACTTGCATGTAGAACCTTGGATAGGGGTTGTGACCTGGGAAGGGGGTCCGGGGACTTACCCCGGCTAGGGGTTGTGACCTGGGTAGAGGGTCCGGGGGCTTGCCCCGGCTAGGGGGTTGTGACCTGGGAACTTCTAGGTTAGGTTAGGTGGGTTTGTTAGGTTCTATACCATTTTGTACCTTTTTATATATAGTGTAAAGGGTATATGGAAAAATGGGTAATAGTATACAACACCAAGCTCTCCATTTACTCCAATATAATGCAATCCTACAGTTCTCTTCTCATCTTCTTGCACAGTAATTAGGTGGTTATTTAGATTCTGGGAAAGCAATAATTAGCAAGATATGTTGCACAGGGGGGAGGGGGGAGGGGGGAGGGGGGAGGGGGGGTTGGTTGGTAGCGGGGAGGGGGGTTATCTCGGGCGTCCGAGTAGCCCGTTCGACAGAATATCGCAACGAAGTTACCTTGTTAATAATAATGGATATCACCACCAATATATTGATCAACGCCCATGGCTACATTCCAATTCCAGTAAACCCGGTCATAATCACTAGTTTTTTCGAATTTATCCCATAGATAATTTATATGATTCCAGGCAGCCTGGGCTCTCAAAAGTTGTTTAACAGCGCACCATTCAAGAAGTAGGTGGCGCTGTAGCCCGTTTACAAATGAAAACACTGAAATTTTGAAACGTTCTTTGTTTTTCAATGTGCCAGTTTTCCAAAAATAGCCTGGAATATCACGAGGCCACTGATTCCTTGGCCCTATTAAATCCAGAATGGTGCACCATAACTCGTATAATCTACCCATCCAGCTTTAAAGTGAGACGCTGAACTACTGGCACGGTGGCACCACGGTCCCGACAGAGTACATTTGGTATATATTCAAACTATATACTAAATTAAAAATGGATCAATTACTCAAAAGTGTATATATTTACCAAATATATTTTATATTTGGTAAATATTTGATGATAAATCTTATTAAAGTGTATTCATTAAAGAAACTATTTTGAGAATGACTATTAATCCAAGAATACGTTTTGCTACAGTAACGCCATCTATTGATCCCTGCGTAAGGATGCCTGCCTTAGACCTCCTGCTACTATACTACTTTTTAATCTTTCATTTACTATACTACTATATCAAATATTAAAATATCATACCTAGTTTGTGGGAGGGTACAAAGCTGCCATTGCAAGCATGAAATGGTGGTAACGGTCTATTAGGCTCTTCCACCTTGACAAAAAATAAAATCGTGCCAGATACCCTCTGAAATGGTACTTCTTCCGGCCGAATTTTGGCAACCACTCCTTATAACTGCGCCACTGCCTCTCAATGGTATTGGTGTGGGCACCAGTTTCTGGGTCCACAAAGTTATAAGTATGATTCACTGTTTGGTGATCAAAGCCTTCAATTCCCAAATAATAGTAGGCTTTCCAGCAATCTGATATAATGGTGGTACCTGGAAACACGTAAATCTTAATTATTGCCAACAATGGTTCCCGGTCCCGAGTTAGCACTGGCTCTGCAAAAAATTCACGGGTCTCCCTGCAAATACCACCAAAGACCCACTGGCCGTCCACTGTTCGGCCTTTATTATACTTTCTTTTCCCAAATTTGCTTTCGTCAATTTCCACTGTTTTTCCAGGGCCACCAATAGGCTTCCTCACCACTTCACAGTAATTTTCAAGGACCTCCCTGATAAAATTACACCAGTCACTAATGGTGTTATTAGTCCACCCTATTTCCCGGCGGATGAATTCGTAAGTGAATATTTTGTCTAGATAGACTCCACTAAAAAATAAATTATCTCCAGCCTTCACCTTAGCTTGGGACAGCCAACCCCCTTTAAACACTGCTACAGAATAATTGCACTTTTTGGCCTTCTGTTTTCCAATGGCAACTTTTTTCTGGCACCGCCAAACCCACCTTTTACTGTCAAGTTGGCACTTATTATCACAATGGCCGCATTTGTGTTCTTTATCAATAACCCCGTGTTCTTGTGATTGTTTTATTACAAAATTTATCTCCTTCAAATTATCCCTTAACACCAAAATACTGTTCACCCAGCCACATTCGTATTTCAAGGGCTCGATCGCTGACAGCGCCATTGTACGATCTGACATTCTCAGTTTCCATTTTCCGCAAATGAAAACATACGGTGTAAAAATAGTCATTCTCATAAAAAGTTTCTTTAAAGAAAAACAACATTACATTTATTTTCAAGTATTTACCATGTAAAATACATCATTCACAAATAGTGACACTTTTGAGTAATCACTTAATTTCTAATTTAGTAAATGTTTTGAATATATACCAAATGTACGCTGACGTCAAAGTTTCCATTTTCCGCGAATGAAAACATACGCTGTAAAAATAGTCATTCTCATAAAAAGTTTCTTTAAAGAAAAACAATATTACATCTATTTTCAAGTATTTACCATGTAAAATACATCATTCACAAATAGTGACACTTTTGAGTAATCACTTAATTTCTAATTTAGTAAATGTTTTGAATATATACCAAATGTACGCTGACGTCACAACCTTCTCGACTATGTTGACATGTCAGTTCCAAGTCGTTTAGTGAGGAAACCGAGCTATTTTCTTTTTATAACCCCTTCTCCCCTCTTCAACACATCTTGCTAATTATTGCTTTCCCGGATTTTCAACAACCACCTAATTACTGTGCAAGAAGGTGAGAACTGCAGGATTACGTTACATTGGAGTAAATGGAGAGCGTGGTGTTATATACTATTACCGAAAAATGCTTTAAAATACACATGCTAATATTATCGTAGCATTGCTAACGTTAGCAATGGCAGTGCAACATTGGTAATGTTGCGTAACATTGCTAATGTTAGCGTTCGCAGTACATACGTTCTTGACGAGTGAAGTGACACGAAAATTGAACGTCATCATATTTAAACATTTTAATAGAGAATATATAACAAGAGACCTTATATTTAAACATTTTAACAGAAAATATATGTTTTCCTGTAGAAAATAACGTGATTCAACTGGTTTTCGCCTTCATTTCAGTCGTAATAACAGCAACCAGTTCGGCTACTTAAAGTTAGTCGAACTGATTGTTCCGTTTGTTTGCGGTTGAAATGAAGGTCAAATTCGGTCAAATCACGTTATTTACTACAGGAAAACATATTTTCAGTTTGAAATGAGAATCTGTAAAACAGTAAAACTTTACCATCCATTTTTTCCGTGTTGTTCTAAAATTTATACCAATCATAATTTTCAGGCTTGTACAGACATACGTCATTTTTTCACAATATTAATCATAAAACAAAATTGTTGTCAGGTAAAAAGCTGCAATTTTACCAAGAGTAAGCTGCCCAGTTGAAAAACTACAAACTACTTCCTCAGTACAAGGATCACATAACTAGGCTAGGCCTATATAGCCTATTAGTATGTAGGTCAGGCTAGCTTCACTAGGCAGGATACTAGTAACCCATTAAGAACGTGGTAATCGTAAAAATAATTCTCATTAACATATCTAATAACAAATTATACTGCACAAGAAGAAAATATACTTTAACAATTTATTTACCTTGAAGGTCTCGGCTACATAGGTAGACATCTTGGGTACCTTTGACCTCAGATGGATACTGTATTACAGTCCATTTATTAGTTTTACAGCCATGAAACCTTTTTCCTTATTGCTTTGAACGATTGTAGAAATGAAAAATCACTCGTTTGATAAATATACACAAAATTAAACGATGTTTACGATATTACACTTTTGAACTAACTATGTTGCACACAGATGGGTTAGTGTAAAAATCCCCAAAACTCATGATAAAAAATCCCCAAAACAACTAAAAAATCCCCATTTCCACATATATATTTTCTTCTGATCATGAAGGTTTTACTAATATAGAAACTACACACTATACTTCATGTAAGTGCAAGTAAAGTAATTGAAAAAAAATTAAAGGTTTACTCATCTTTGCTTTTTCTTCATAGAAAAAATCCCCAAAACAACTAAAAAAAACCCCCATTTCCCAAATATATTTTCTTCTGATCCTGCAAGCTTTAATAATATATAAATTACACACTATACTTCATGTAATTGCAAGTAAAGTAATTGAAAAAAAAATTAAAGGTTTACTCATCTTTGCTTTTTCTTCATAGAAATTTGTACAGAATACCCCATCAGACACCCAAAATCCCCAAATCTAGGGATAAATCTCCATATCTGGCAAACTGCTTACAGAGTTACTAGAGTTGCCAAGTTGTCAATTTGCCAGAAGCATTTGCTTATACTCAAAATACTCGAACTAACACCTATTGCAGAGTGCAATGTTTGATTAAAATTTATTGTTATAGGTTTTTTCAATAACTGGATAGATATTCATAATCATCTAACTTAAATAACTTAATTAACAAGTCAGCCATGAATGGCATTGAGTATGGATAACGAATTAAGGACCGTTTTTACTAACTAAGATACAATGTTATATAGATTTGCCATCGATTTCAGAATAAGAGTTTTAAGCATCGAAAGTAGATGGAATTTCAGAATAAGAGTTTAAGCATCGAAAGTAGATGGAATTTCAGAATAAGAGTTTAAGCATCGAAAGTAGATGGAATTTCAGAATAAGAGTTTAAGCATCGAAAATAGATGGAATTTTAGAATAAGAGTTTAAGCATCGAAAGTAGATGGAATTTCAGAATAAGAGTTTAAGCATCGAAAGTAGATGGAGTTTCAGAATAAGAGTTTAAGCATCGAAAATAGATGGAGTTTCAGAATAAGAGTTTCAGCATCGAAAGTAGATGGAATTTCAGAATAAGAGTTTAAGCATCGAAAGTAGAGGGAATTTCAGAATAAGAGTTTAAGCATCGAAAGTAGAGGGAATTTCAGAATAAGAGTTTAAGCATCGAAAGTAGAGGGAATTTCAGAATAAGAGTTTAAGCATCGAAAGTAGAGGGAATTTCAGAATAAGAGTTTAAGCATCGAAAGTAGAGGGAATTTCAGAATAAGAGTTTAAGCATCGAAAGTAGAGGGAATTTCAGAATAAGAGTTTAAGCATCGAAAGTAGAGGGAATTTCAGAATAAGAGTTTAAGCATCGAAAGTAGATGGAATTTCAGAATAAGAGTTTAAGCATCGAAAGTAAATGGAATTTCAGAATAAGAGTTTAAGCATCGAAAGTAGATGGAATTTCAGAATAAGAGTTTAAGCATCGAAAGTAGAGGGAATTTCAGAATAAGAGTTTAACCATCGAAAATAGATGGAATATAAGATCCAAAATAAAAATTTTGAAAAATCACCTCAAATTACGAATATCCCTTTATGATACTACAATGAGTTCACGGTAATTCTTGGCTGAATCGTAGAAACCCAAAGACAATAAAAGGTACAAAGACCACTCAGACTCGTTAGTTTCTTTGGTCACTGCAACCCCATCATCCTTGTGAGCTAAGGATGGGAGGTTTAGGGGAGCCTATAGGTCTATTTGCAGAATCATCAGCAGCCATTACCTGGCCCTCCTTGATCCTAGCTTGGGTGGAGAGGGGGCTTGGGCACAGACGTTTGTATATATGGTCAGTCTTAAATGATTTCGCTGAAAAATACGATTGTAAGAGTTACACTTTTATCTGTACAGATAAAGTGAACAATCCCTCTTACCCGATCCTAAAGAGTGACCCATACATTACTGCTCCACTTCACGCTTTTGACATACGTCACCCTCATAAACTTACTGCCTAAGTCATTTTCTCCACTTGTTGGGAAATAGAAAAGAAGACCTCATTTCCTAATTCTTTATATCATTGTGGTGAGCTTCAATTAACAAATTCTTATTCACAAATTTTGCTATTAAGAATTTGTGAATTGAAACTCAAGACAATGATATAAAGAATTAGGAAATGAGAAGGTTTCTTTTTGATTTCCCAACAAGTGGAGAAAATGACTTAGGCAGTTAGTTTATGAGGGTGACGAGATTGTCTTTACTCTAGTCTCAGTTTGGGTGTACTATCAAGTGCTAGTAGAACCTGAACACTGACATGGTATTGGTAACGGCAAAGGCAATATGGAGCAATCCAGTTTAATGGTTGGTGAATTGTATCAAAACAGTTTTCCGATCTGTTGACGCACTCAAGGTGGGATCTGGAATTCTGGATATCTGCTTCAGGGGATCTTCCTGGAATTAATTCTCACACAAAATCTGCTTCAGAGGATCTTCCTGGAATTAATTCTCACACAAAATCTGCTTCAGAGGATCTTCCTGGAATTAATTCTCACAC
The DNA here is from genome assembly GCF_036898095.1 of Palaemon carinicauda. Taxonomy (NCBI): domain Eukaryota; kingdom Metazoa; phylum Arthropoda; class Malacostraca; order Decapoda; family Palaemonidae; genus Palaemon; species Palaemon carinicauda. The sequence continues at coordinate 80,084,406 of NC_090725.1, forward strand.
AAAATCTGCTTCAGAGGATCTTCCCGGAATTAATTCTCACACAAAATGAATTCACAATATCGAACGTAGAGGATTTTGGTTAAGCATAACATCTGATCTCTTAGAATTGTTCTTGAAAATAGGATATCAATATCGAACGTAGAGGATTTTGTTTAAGCATAACATCTGATCTTTAAGAATTGTTCTTGAAAACAGGATATCAATGTCGAACGTAGAGGATTTTGGTTAAGCATAACATCTGATCTTTTGGAATTGTTCTTGGAAATAGGATATCAATGTCGAACGTAGAGGATTTTGTTTAAGCATAACATCTGATCTTTAAGAATTGTTCTTGAAAACAGGATATCAATGTCGAACGTAGAGGATTTTGGTTAAGCATAACATCTGATCTTTAAGAATTGCTCTTGAAAATAGGATATCAATGTCGAACGTAGAGGATTTGGGTTAAGCATAACATCTGATCTTTGAGAATTGTTCTTGAAAATAGGATATCAATATCGAACGTAGAGGATTTGGGTTAAGCATAACATCTGATCTCTTAGAATTGTTCTTGAAAATAGGATATCAATATCGAACGTAGAGGATTTTGTTTAAGCATAACATCTGATCTTTAAGAATTGTTCTTGAAAACAGGATATCAATGTCGAACGTAGAGGATTTTGGTTAAGCATAACATCTGATCTTTTGGAATTGTTCTTGGAAATAGGATATCAATGTCGAACGTAGAGGATTTTGTTTAAGCATAACATCTGATCTTTAAGAATTGTTCTTGAAAACAGGATATCAATGTCGAACGTAGAGGATTTTGGTTAAGCATAACATCTGATCTTTTGGAATTGTTCTTGGAAATAGGATATCAATGTCGAACGTAGAGGATTTTGTTTAAGCATAACATCTGATCTTTAAGAATTGTTCTTGAAAACAGGATATCAATGTCGAACGTAGAGGATTTTGGTTAAGCATAACATCTGATCTTTTGGAATTGTTCTTGGAAATAGGATATCAATGTCGAACGTAGAGGATTTTGTTTAAGCATAACATCTGATCTTTAAGAATTGTTCTTGGAAATAGGATATCAATGTCGAACGTAGAGGATTTTGGTTAAGCATAACATCTGATCTTTTGGAATTGTTCTTGGAAATAGGATATCAATGTCGAACGTAGAGGATTTTGGTTAAGCATAACATCTGATCTTTTGGAATTGTTCTTGGAAATAGGATATCAATGTCGAACGTAGAGGATTTTGGTTAAGCATAACATCTGATCTCTTAGAATTGTTCTTGGAAATAGGATATCAATGTCGAACGTAGAGGATTTTGTTTAAGCATAACATCTGATCTTTTGGAATTGTTCTTGGAAATAGGATATCAATGTCGAACGTAGAGGATTTTGGTTAAGCATAACATCTGATCTTTTAGAATTGTTCTTGAAAATAGGATATCAATGTCGAACGTAGAGGATTTTGGTTAAGCGTAACATCTGATCTTTTAGAATTGTTCTTGAAAATAGGATATCAATGTCGAACGTAGAGGATTTTGGTTAAGCATAACATCTGATCTTTTAGAATTGTTCTTGAAAATAGGATATCAATGTCGAACGTAGAGGATTTTGGTTAAGCATAACATCTGATCTTTTAGAATTGTTCCTGAAAATAGGATATCAATATCGAACGTAGAGGATTTTGGTTAAGCATAACATCTGATCTTTAAGAATTGCTCTTGAAAATAGGATATCAATGTCGAACGTAGAGGATTTTGGTTAAGCGTAACATCTGATCTTTTAGAATTGTTCTTGAAAATAGGATATCAATGTCGAACGTAGAGGATTTTGGTTAAGCGTAACATCTGATCTTTTAGAATTGTTCTTGAAAATAGGATATCAATGTCGAACGTAGAGGATTTTGTTTAAGCATAACATCTGATCTTTTAGAATTGTTCTTGAAAATAGGATATCAATGTCGAACGTAGAGGATTTTGTTTAAGCATAACATCTGATCTTTGAGAATTGTTCTTGAAAATAGGATATCAATGTCGAACGTAGAGGATTTTGGTTAAGCATAACATCTGATCTTTGAGAATTGTTCTTGAAAATAGGATATCAATGTCGAACGTAGAGGATTTTGGTTAAGCATAACATCTGATCTTTGAGAATTGTTCTTGAAAATAGGATATCAATGTCGAACGTAGAGGATTTTGGTTAAGCATAACATCTGATCTTTGAGAATTGTTCTTGAAAATAGGATATCAATGTCGAACGTAGAGGATTTTGGTTAAGCATAACATCTGATCTCTTAGAATTGTTCTTGAAAATAGGATATCAATGTCGAACGTAGAGGATTTTGGTTAAGCATAACATCTGATCTCTTAGAATTGTTCTTGAAAATAGGATATCAATGTCGAACGTAGAGGATTTTGGTTAAGCATAACATCTGATCTTTAAGAATTGCTCTTGAAAATAGGATATCAATGTCGAACGTAGAGGATTTTGGTTAAGCATAACATCTGATCTTTAAGAATTGCTCTTGAAAATAGGATATCAATGTCGAACGTAGAGGATTTGGGTTAAGCATAACATCTGATCTTTTAGAATTGCTCTTGAAAATAGGATATCAATGTCGAACGTAGAGGATTTTGGTTAAGCATAACATCTGATCTTTAAGAATTGTTCTTGAAAATAGGATATCAATGTCGAACGTAGAGGATTTTGGTTAAGCATAACATCTGATCTTTTAGAATTGTTCTTGGAAATAGGATATCAATAACATTCTGGTGAAACTTTGATTCGACATCTGTTATTCCCTTGTTTTAAAAGATGATGTGTATGGAACCCAATGATGCAACCATCGTTTCCCCTATGGTTTCCCCCACCCCCCTTTCTCTCTACCTGGTAAAAACATTATACCAAAGGAAACAGGGAATGCCTCATCATTTTTTTTTTCATATACTGACGATGACTTGTTAATATTTACCGAAATTAACAAACGAGAATAGAATAAAAGTGAAATACCACTTAGATAACATAATAGTAATCATAAATGCATAAGGGCACCTTAAATAAATGATAAGCTTTTGAATATCTGAGGTTAGATAAGGAAAATTTAGAAATAAGAAATGATGTTAATAGTGCAAATACGTAAATATTTATGAAAAATACAATGTTCTAGAAGATCGATAATGTAATTCAACTGTTGTTACGTCACTCTAGAAGTTTTATTCCAGCTGTTACCAAGTTGTGGAATGATCTTCCTAATCGGGTAGTTGAATCAGTAGAACTTCAAAAGTTCAAAGTTGGAGCAAATGTTTTTCTTTGTTGACCAGGCGGACATGAGTCTTTTTATAGTTTATTTATGACATATTTGTTTTTGATGTTGTTAATAGTTTATATATGACATGTCTGTTTTGACGTTGTTACCTTTTTTTTGAATGATTTATTGTTAATTTGTTCTCTTCATTTATTTATTTACTTATTTCCTTTCCTCACTGGGCTATTTTTCCCTGTTGGAGCCCCTGGGCTTATAGCATCTTGCTTTTCCAATTAGGGCTGTAGCTTGGATAATAATAATAATAATAATAATAATAATAATAATAATAATAATGATAATAATATGATAGTGATTATAATGATAGGAATTGCAGCGAGTTATTGCCTTATTGGTAAAACAGATCTTTCATATATACTGTAGACTATTATTATTATTATTATTATTACTATCCAAGCTACAACCCTAACTGGAAAAGCAAGATGCTATAAGCCCAGGGGCTCCAACAGGGAAAAATAGCCCAGCGAGGAAAGGAAATTAGGAAATAAATAAATGAAGAGAACCAATTAACAATAAATCATTCTAAAAAAGGCAACAACCTCAAAACAGACATGTCATATATAAACTATTAACAACATCAAAAACAAATATGTCATAAATAAAGTATAAAAAGACTCATGTCCGCCTGGTCAACAAAAAAGCATTTGCTCCAACTTCGAACTTTTGAAGTTCTACTGATTCAACTTCTTTGGATTTAATATTTAGCCTAAATTTTCGCTCTATTTTATGTAGTTGTATTCGTTGCCAAGTTTATCATTTTCGGTTTATAATGGATAGAGTATGCTGATAATGTTAGAGAGAGAGAGAGAGAGAGAGAGAGAGAGAGAGAGAGAGAGAGAGAGAGAGAGAGAGAGAGAGAGAGAGAGAGAAGGAGTGGTTAAATAAAGGAGGGTTAAAAAGATTGCCATACGCAAGTCAAAATCTTTGTAAAAACAAAGAGAGAGAGAGAGAGAGAGAGAGAGAGAGAGAGAGAGAGAGAGAGAGAGAGAGAGAGAGAGAGAGAGAGAGAGAGAGAAGGGGGGTGGTTAAATAAAGGAGGGATAAAAAGATTGTCATACGCAAGTCAAAATCTTTTATAAAAACAAAATGAGGAAGCATGTAGTGGGCCTGTCACCGAAATTAATTTTTTTCCTAATGATGTCTCATTTTTCTTTCTAATATAAAGAAGAGATAACCACACGAGTTCTGATTATTTTGTATCTATAATATCAGTTCCTTCTTTTTCTTCTTCTTCTTAGCCTTGAGGGAGAGCGCGCGCTGTCACTGAGAAACATAGAGATTGCCTAGAGTGGTTACGCAAAGAAATGAATCTGTCAGATGCAATAGATTCTTGATTGGGTTTGAAAGTCGATTGCCGCTATTTCTACGGGCGAATAGACTAGGCCTGGTTCTGGAATACGTCATTTCACAGGAACTTATTTCATCTACCTTACATATCAATTTATGTCTTTATAGGCTGGGAGGAACGTAAAGAGTAGAGGTCCCCTTTTTGTTTTTGTTTCATTGTTGATGTCGGCTACCCCCCAAAATTGGGGGAAGTGCCTTGGTATATGTATGTATGTATGTATGTATGTATGTATATGTGCGGGCACGTTCTATTTTTACAATAAGCGAGCTCTCGCTGTATAGGACAACGTTGCTCCACAGCAGAACACAATATGCAACTTTTTAGATAACCGGGTTGCCATGATTAAAATTAAAGATTTCATAGGGCCAGAGTTTCAATTGCTCTCAGGAGTTCCGCAGGGTAGTGTTCTCTCCCCTACACTATACAGCAGAACACAATATGCAACTTTTTAGATAACCGGGTTGCCATGATTAAAATTAAAGATTTCATAGGGCCAGAGTTTCAATTGCTCTCAGGAGTTCCGCAGGGTAGTGTTCTCTCCCCTACACTATACAGCAGAACACAATATGCAACTTTTTAGATAACCGGGTTGCCATGATTAAAATTAAAGATTTCATAGGGCCAGAGTTTCAATTGCTCTCAGGAGTTCCGCAGGGTAGTGTTCTCTCCCCTACACTATACAGCAGAACACAATATGCAACTTTTTAGATAACCGGGTTGCCATGATTAAAATTAAAGATTTCATAGGGCCAGAGTTTCAATTGCTCTCAGGAGTTCCGCAGGGTAGTGTTCTCTCCCCTACACTATACAGCAGAACACAATATGCAGCTTTTTAGATAACCGGGTTGCCATGATTAAAATTAAAGATTTCATAGGGCCAGAGTTTCAATTGCTCTCAGGAGTTCCGCAGGGTAGTGTTCTCTCCCCTACACTATACAGCAGAACACAATATGCAACTTTTTAGATAACCGGGTTGCCATGATTAAAATTAAAGATTTCATAGGGCCAGAGTTTCAATTGCTCTCAGGAGTTCCGCAGGGTAGTGTTCTCTCCCCTACACTATACAGCAGAACACAATATGCAGCTTTTTAGATAACCGGGTTGCCATGATTAAAATTAAAGATTTCATAGGGCCAGAGTTTCAATTGCTCTCAGGAGTTCCGCAGGGTAGTGTTCTCTCCCCTACACTATACAGCAGAACACAATATGCAACTTTTTAGATAACCGGGTTGCCATGATTAAAATTAAAGATTTCATAGGGCCAGAGTTTCAATTGCTCTCAGGAGTTCCGCAGGGTAGTGTTCTCTCCCCTACACTATACAGCAGAACACAATATGCAGCTTTTTAGATAACCGGGTTGCCATGATTAAAATTAAAGATTTCATAGGGCCAGAGTTTCAATTGCTCTCAAGAGTTCCGCAGGGTAGTGTTCTCTCCCCTACACTATACAACTTCTACATTAAAGACACCCCTCCACCTACTGAAGGTTGTCTAGATAGTCTCTGCTGATCAAGGAAGAACTTCTGCAGCAGATATCATTATTATTATTATTACTATCCAAGCTACAACCCTAGTTGGAAAAGCAAGATGCTATAAGCCCAGGGGCTCCAACAGGGAAAAATAGCCCAGTGAGGAAAGGAAATAAGGAAATAAATAAATGAAGAGAACAAATTAACAATAAATCATTCTAAAAAAAGTAACAACGTCAAAACAGACATGTCATATATAAACTATTAACAACATAAAAAACAAATATATGTCATATATAAACTATAAAAAGACTCATGACAGCCTGGTCAACAAAAAAGCATTTGCTTCAACTTTGAACTTTTGAAGTTCTACTGATTCAACTACCCGATTAGGAAGATCATTCCACAACTTGGTCACAGCTGGAATAAAACTTCTAGAGTACTGCGTAGTATTGAGCCTCATGATGGAGAAGGCCTGGCTATTAGAATGAACTGCCTGCCTAGTATTACGAACAGGATAGAATTGTCCAGGGAGATCTGAATGTAAAGGATGATCAGAGTTATGAAAAATCTTATGCAACATGCATACTGAACTCTGCAACATTAATAGCTTTGTGTACATAGATGAATCATCAGCAGCACGTCAAATTGTCGTAGGGTTTGTAGTATTATGACCAGATTCAAATACATTAACTACTTATATTTTACTTTATTCCTTATACACACACTCGTAAACATTCAATTATTAGAATGAAGACACCCATATTTTAGTAAAAATATTATTTTTAAAAAACTTAACATCTACCTGAATTAATGAAGCTAATCAATTTCACCAATCAAGTTCAAAGTTGGAGCAAATGCTTTTTTGTTGACTAGGCGGACATGAGTCTTTTTATAGTTTATATAAGACATATTTGTTTTGATGTTGTTAATAGTTTATATATGACATATATGTTTTGACGTCGTTGCCTTTTTTAGAATGATTTATTGTTAATTTGTTCTCTTCATTTATTTATTTCCTTATTTCCTTTCCTCACTGGACTATTTTTCCCCTGTTGGAGCCCCTGGGCTTATAGCATCTTGCTTTTCCAACTAGGGTTGTAGCTTGGATAGTAATAATAATAATAATAATATGGCTCCATAGTCAGTTTATATCACATGTTCACAACAACTAATGAGGGTTTCATGAAAGATCTAAATCTATCCCTTTTGTATCTATTTCTCTAACACCCAACAACATTGGCAACTATAGACCATTTCTTTTATCGATGCAGATTTGCACCGACTCGCAGCGGTGTCCTTTTAGCTCGGAAAAGTTTCCTGATCGCTGATTGGTTAGAATTATCTCGTCCAACCAATCAGCGATCAGGAAACTTTTCCGAGCTAAAAGGGCACCGCTGCGTGTCTGTGCAAATCTGCCTCGATAAAAGAAATGGACTATAGTAAAAAGGCCAACAAAGTTAGGAAAGAAAACAAGGAAAAAATAAAATATTTTAAGAACAGTAAAAACATTAAAATAAATATTTCTTATATAAACTATAAAAACTTTAACAAAACAAGAGGAAGAGACATTGGATAGAATAGTGAGTCCGCGAACTGTAACTCAAGACAGTGGAAGACCATGGTACAGAGGCTATGGCACTACCCAAGACTAGAGAACAATGGTTTGATTTTAGAGTGTCCTTCTCCTAGAAGAGCTGCTTACCATAGCTAAAGAGTCTCTTCTACCCTTACCAACAGGAAAGTAGCCACTGAACAATTATAGTAAAGTAGTTAACCCCTTGGGTGAAGAAGAATTGTTTGGTAATCTCAGTGTTGTCAGGCGTATGAGGACAGAGGAGAATCTGTAAAGAATATGCCAGTCTATTCGGTGCATGTGTAGGCAAAGGGAAAGGGAACCGTCACCAGAGAGAAAGCTCTAATATAGTACTGTCTGGACAGTCAAAGGACAACATAACTCTCTAGCGGTAGTATCTCAACGGGTGTAAAAGTAGGGATGGCATGAAATCTTTACCCGAGAGTTTCCTCAGAAGCCATCTGAACTGTTAATCACTCGTTAGTCTGGGAGGAGCGAAGAGAGGAATAGTCCCCTTTCGTTCCTTTTTTAGGTCGACTACCCCCGAAAATTTTAGAAAATGCCTTGGTAAATAGAATAGATAGAGAAATTGCTATACAGTCGTAAGAGTGTGACTGGGTATACAGTTAGGGTTTATAACATATGCATGGAAAGAAAGAGGTTCTAAAGGAATGGTTAAGCAAAGTACTTTTATCATTGAGCAACGATAAAGTCAAGTGAAACGATGGCGATTATTATTTGGTCTACCAGAGAAAGGTTTTGACTGAAAAAAACAAGAAGAAGACATAACCGAATGATTGGGTAAGAACCATGCAAGTTTGGGTAAGAAAAACCTGTGGGATCAAGCATTCCTTATGAAGTAGTTACTGTGCAAAGTTTGATAGGGAATATATGTGTAACATACATGGACGTAAAACAGAGTAAGATAAGAAAAATTGACATAAAGATGATGAGGAGAGTGTGGAAGATGTATAGTATAATGAATAACTTGAAAACAGCTAAGCGATTTTGTTATGGAAATGAAGCATTTATTAAAATATGGAGACAGAAAAGTGGCAGGTTTGATTCAAAATGGGCTCTGAGGTCAATTTTTGTTTTGTCTACAACGCTGATTGAAATCTTAATTGGTAGACTGATGCTAGAAGTCAAAGAAATTGATTAAGACTTATGTGCAAAGCTCGCGGAGATGAAGAGAAGTGAACGAAATTATGAAATAACTGATGTGGATGAGGCAGTGTTGACTGGAAATAGTGAATAGAAATTGTAAAACTATAGTCCATTTCTTTTAGCGATGCATATTTGCACCGACTCGCGGCGGTGCCCTTTTAGCTCGGAAAAGTTTCCTGATCGCTGATTGGTTAGAATTGTCTAACCAATCAGCGATCCGGAAACTTTTCCGAGCTAAAAGGGCACCGCCGCGAGTCGGTGCAAATATGCATCGCTAAAAGAAATGGACTATAGTAATATAGTTAACAAGCTTTTAACAGGAGAAAAATTAGTTTAAACGTGAGCAAGGTTATAAAGTGATGAAGGTGAATTGAAATAAGGATGATAGAATCATTCCTGTTGTTGTTGTTGTTGTTGGTAATGTAAAAAGCAGATGGCGCTGCTAAATCAACAATAAATTTACGAGCAACTCGGCATCATACTTGTTATATATTACTTTAGTTTATCTTAACTTATGATCAATTCCATTTTCTGTTATTGTAGTGACGTTATCATTACGTCATAATCCATTGAGGATTATGCAACCACAACCAGGCATTTTATGAGAACAAAATGACGAACTATGTCGAACATGGAATCAGAAAACGATAAATTGAAACATCAAGCGAATCGTTTCTCCTCAGGATTCATCCGACCGGAAGGTCAAAAGTTGCTGTGGGGATTTTAGCCAGATTACGTATTGGCCATATGAAGAATTGAAGAGATGACAAATATGGAGATATAAAGAATTGATCTATAGAATAAAATAGATGATTGGCTCAGAATATTTAAAGAATGGATGATGACAGATTGGCGAGATAGACTTCGAAATTAGTGTGAATCATGCAATAGGAGGAAGAACGTTCAGTTATGCTGCACCGAGACTCTTCAACGACCTTCCACTCGATGTCAAGAATAGCACAAATGTGGCTGCCTTCAAGAAAAACCTGAAGACTTATCTTTTTAGAAAGTGTTATAATAGTGACCTGAAAACTATTAAGCCTGAATACAAATGCTAGCGAAATAACTGATAATGATACAGAGCAAAATATTAACAGGAAAGAAATTATTTTCACACACCAAGGCCCGCCTGAACAGACCTTTAGTGTCTGATGGAGGGCGAGAAATAGCAGCAGTAGGGGATTCAGCATTATGAAGCTTCATCTGTGGTGGATAATGTGGGAGGGTGGGCTGTGGCACCCTAGCAGTACCAGCTGAACTCGGTTGAGTCCCTTGTTAGGCTGGGAGGAACGTAGAGAGTAGAGGTCCCCTTTTTTGTTTTTGTTTCATTTGTTGATGTCGGCTACCCCCCAAAATTGGGGGAAGTGCCTTGGTA
>NC_090725.1:80104659-80107159 GCF_036898095.1 Palaemon carinicauda
CTTCCTGACAGGTTACTGGAGTCTACAGTGGTGCGTGTTGCTACAGCCAAGGAATATGAAACGCTAAAGACACTGCAACCGAAGTTAACCTCCGGGGAATCTAAAGTTCTCCTGTCTTTGGGAACGAAGAAAAGAAATGCCCGAGAAGATGGTGCTGGTGATATTGGAGACTACACAGAATTACGAGAATTTGACTTCCCTCATACAAACGGTGATTCCAATAAGCCAGGCGCCTCAACAGCAGGTGGAAGAATTTCCAAGAGAAGTGTATTAGGATATACGCCGTACAAACAAGATACTCCAATGATGATTGCACCTTACCAAAGCTTGGGCACACAATTGGGCATGGGTGGGAAGGTTAATACTAATCCCCATTTGCTCTCCCTTAGCCCCAACGAAGAATATGGTAGTTTTTATGAACAGGTGATACCAAACACTTTCGACAACAGCTGGTACGTGGGGCCCGATCCATCTCTGAAAGCTAAGAGTAAGAAAACTCAAGATACAAAACCGAGCCCATCGATAGACCAAGAACAGACTCATGAACTGGATACCGACAGTCATGCCCCAACTCCCTTGGTAGGTCTTGGTAATCTTTCGTCAGCGCCAGATGTGGTTCAGGAAAACAAACGGGGCTGCAACCTGCCCCCTTGCAAGGATGTAGAAATATTGACGGACAGCCACAACAAACCACCTCGGAAGTTTCCCAGTCTGCTTCCAAGGGTCCCTGATTTGCACTTTCCAGCGGTCCCGGGTCATAAGAATCCAGAACTCTCCCCTTGCCCAAATAGTAAGTGCTCTTGGCAATAAAGGTGAAACTGAGTTTAGTAGATTTTATGAGTGCTTGAATGCTTGTACACCTCAAGTCTGCTTCCAAAGGTCCCTGAATTGCACTTTCCAGCGGTCCCGGGTCATGAGAATCCAGAACTCTCTCCTTGCCCAAATAGTAAGTGCTCTTAGCAATAAAAGTGAAACTGATTTTAGCAGATTTTATGAGTGCTTGAATGCTTGCACACCTCAAATAATATTAAGTTTGTTTCAGGAACAAAATGCATGTAACGTATTTGCATCTGTATTTTAAGAAAGCCTCCTTTATCCCTGATTTTTTTTCTTTTGGTTTGTGTTTTTTTTCATTAGAAACAATAAAACCTCATGAATATTTAATGATTTATTCCATGTAACAGCTTTCCAGAATATTACACATTCATTATAACACCTCTCTCTCTCTCTCTCTCTCTCTCTCTCTCTCTCTCTCTCTCTCTCTCTCTCTCTCTCTCTCTCTATGTATATATATATATATGTATATGTTGATGACAGCAGGCCGGGAGGAAAAAGGAAACGAAGATTGGACAAGCGCTTTCGTGTTATTATTACACCTCTTCACGTTCCAGCGATTTGTCATTAATATATATATATATATATATATATATATATATATATATATATATATATACATATATATATATATATATGTATATATATATATATATATATACATATATATATATATATATATATATATATATATATATATATATATGTGTGTGTGTGTGTGTGTGTATGTGTGTGTGTGTGACTAAGAGAGAGAATGAGTATATATAAATGTGTTTCATGGATAGCAGTTAATTAAAGAATGTAATTGATGGATCGCTGGATGCATTTGTGAGTGAACTCCCTGATGACAATGGGACGAGGAGATCTGAACCGTCTATAACTACAAAACACTTGTAAAGAGGGAGACAGAATTAGCTCTGCGTGAAAATAAAGCTGAACCAATTTTCCCTTATCAAAAGCAAATGTGGATAATGATGGGTACGAATGTGCAATAAGATATGGACGCTGTTGAATGAATTGGTTATATAATATATGCCGCAAGTAGGTTTGTAGGCCTTCTCCATCACGAGGCTCAATACTACGCAGTACTCTAGAAGTTTTATTCCAGCTGTTACCAAGTTGTGGAATGATCTTCCTAATCGGGTGGTTGAATCAATAGAACTTCAGAAGTTCAAAGTTGGAGCAAATGCTTTTTTGTTGACCAGGCGGACATGCGTCTTTTTAGTTTATTTATGACATATTTGTTTTTGATGTTGTTAATAGTTTATATATGACATGTCTGTTTTGACGTTGTTACTTATTTTAGAATGATTTATTGTTAATTTGTTCTCTTCATTTATTTATTTCCTTATTTCCTTTCCTCACTGGGCTATTTTTCCCTGTTGGAGCCCCTGGGCTTATAGCATCTTGCTTTTCCAACTAGGGTTGTAGCTTGGATAGTAATAATAATAATAATAATAATAATGCTTTGTACAAGGATAACGAAGATATTGTATAAATGTCCGTAAAGGTGAAGGGACAGATAATATTTTCTAAATGCTGCTGTTTCATACAATAGAGGGTGTATTGTTTTGAAAAGTGCGGAATAAACAGACGTTAGGCATTAGTTAAAGAATCTATTGTCATAGTAATTGCTGTTATGTTTTTTTTTAATATATCCATCACT
>NC_090725.1:80112159-80114659 GCF_036898095.1 Palaemon carinicauda
TATATATATATATATATATATATATATATATATATATATATATATATATATATATATATATTCACAATACTTTTTCAAGGCACTTTGAAAATTTATTGAAAATATACAAAAGTGTTTATTACTTTCGTCTTTGCCTTTCGAATGGAATCATAGGAATACCGAGTTAACTCTGTATTGTAAAAGAAAGAAATCACAAATACTTTATAATACTTTATTGATATTTGTCGACAATTGTTGTTAATATACCTAATGATAGAATGATCATGAAACTATTGATTTCTCTCTTTGATGGACCATCATTTTTGCCTATAACTTAATTATGGAATTTCTTTCGGCAGGAGCTGCTTGAAGAACTTGATGTTGCGGAAATCATAGAAGAACAGAATTGCTCCTGTATGAAACTGAACCGACATTAAAGGTCGTGGAGGGTATTACGATTTTGGAAATCTGGTAACACTGGCATCAGCATCGAATGGCTCCTTACAACAACGTACACGTAAACATGGCTACTGAAGTGTTAAACGTCAATCCAAATTTGCTTTGTTTCCTATTTTCTAGCATTTTTAGTTCCTACTGTATAATTGTTGGTATATAAATGTGCACTCTTCCTGGAAACTCGAAGATTGTCTATACAACAGTAACGATTAAGTAATCATTATAGTAACTTTAACGTTGAATTCCTACCTTGCTGGTGATTTGCCAAAACATCGTGGATTAACGTATATATTTCATTAAATCAAAATTATAAGTTGTTATCTTATAAACGATTAATAAAATCCGATGTTGGTGTTAATGGCCCTCATATTATTTTTAGAACTCTGCCTCTGATCCTCTCTATTAGCTCATCAGCTTAAGGCCTGGTAGGGGTCCCAGGGGCCTGGTAGGGACCCCAGGGGCTTAATCAAACTCTTTGTCTTTTCCCTGGGCGGAAAACTGATGGCGTTTGTGTTGATCATTACAATCGAGAACTATATATTTCTAATTCCCTATGATATACCCCTATTTAAAGGAATGTGTCCATGCACTCCTTATTCCCAGTGATATACCCCTATTTAAAGGAATGTGTCCATGCACTCCTTATTCCCAATGATATACCCCTATTTAAAGGAATGTGTCCATGCACTCCTTATTCCCAATGATATACCCCTATTTAAAGGACTGTGTCCATGCACTCCTTATTCCCAAATGATATACCCCTACTTAAAGGAATGTATCCATGCACTCCTTATTCTTCCTCTAATATTTTCAGTTTTCGTTTTCAAGTTTATTTTCATGTGATATTCTTTGATTCTTGAGTTATGTGCAATCATGATTCTTTGTTACTTGTTACTTGTTTTGGGTTTAAATCCAACCCTCCACTGAAGTCGAGTGAACTACTTCTCGGGCGGGTCCATATTAATCATCTAACGAAACATTTTTATTATAACTTATACAATTCTTCGATTGTAGCATCTTCCAAATCATATGATCTTGTGAAAAGTAATGTCTTTAGTTTCTTCTTAAATTCAATTGCTCCCTTTAGGTCCTTCATTTCAGTTGGCAGTTTATTATAATGTCTAGACGCACAGTAGCTGAAAGCCCTTTCACCAAATTTACTATTTGTTCTTGGTTCAGATAGCCTATGTTTGTCACTCATGTGTCTTATGTTAACATTTGTTTCTAGTTCTAGTTTATTCAGGCATTCTTTTAGATATTTTGGTTCATTTTGATTCAGTATCCTAAACGTTAGTAAGAGTAGCTTGTATTCAATTCTCGCTTTTACCGGCAGCCAGTGTAATTTAATTAGTGCAGGGGTAACTCTTTCCCTATTGTGTAGTCCTTTTATTGTGAGGTTAGACTTATCATTTAGGCTTGAAAAGCTGGAATGGAACAGAGCTGATAGTCAAGTGACAGTAACAGAGAAATGAAGGAAATTGAGATAATGGATTGTAACGCCAAAACGCAACAAGAGAGTTTTCGAAGGCCGAATTTATCTTCTTAAACTCCTAAAAAGCTCACATGTTCTAAGATACTGGGATCAACAGTCACATCTTTACTTTCTTAAGGATGATTTAGCCCTATAATTCCACTATCATTATTATTATTATTACTATCCAAGCTACAACCCTAGTTGGAAAAGCAAGATGCTACAAGCCCAGGGGCCCCAACAGGGAAAAATAGCCCAGTGAGGAAAGGAAATAAGGAAATAAATAAATGAAGAGAATCAATTAACAATAAATCATTCTAAAAAAGGCAACAACGTCAAAACAGACATGTCATATATAAACTATTAACAACATCAAAAACAAATATGTCATAAACAAACTATAAAAAGACTCATGTCCGCCTGGTCAACAAAAAAGCATTTGCTCTAACTTTTGCTTCCATGACCATTCTTCTTCTTTCTCAAGGAGATCATGCTGTCTTATTTGTTCCTGCTATTTCTTTACGGGCTGCAGTATTGCAAAATCCCGTGTCTGGCCGGAAGGGTTAGCCAATCTACAACAACCTATAGTCCATT